>NW_028318158.1:0-173125 GCF_062004578.1 Staurois parvus
GATTCGCATAAGGGAGGGGGACGAGTGGAAGACGGCCTTCCGCACCCGCTTCGGTCATTTTGAATATCTGGTCATGCCGTTCGGGTTGTGCAATGCTCCGGCCACGTTTCAACACTTTGTAAACGATATTTTTAGGGACTTTCTGGACGTCTTCGTGATCGTTTATTTAGACGACATTCTGATTTTCTCCCCGTCTTTGGGGGAACACAGAATACACGTAGCAAAAGTATTGGGGCGGTTGCGGCAGCATGGGTTGTACGCCAAGGCAGAAAAATGTTGTTTTGAACAATCCAGCATTGCCTTCTTGGGCCTGATTATCTCCACCGCGGGGGTCGCGATGGATCCCCAGAAGGTCGCTGCAATACTGGATTGGCCTGAACCCACAGATAGGAAAGGCGTCCAACGATTCATCGGCTTTGCAAATGTTTACCGGAAGTTCATCAAGAACTTCTCGGGTCTGGTCTCCCCCATTACTCAGCTAACCAAGCTGGGAACCCGATTCAGATGGACACCAGAAGCGCAGGGAGCTTTCGGAGTCTTAAAGAAGCTGTTCACTTCGGCACCCATTTTGGGTCACCCAGATGCCGCTCTGCCCTATATCGTGGAGGTAGATGCATCGGAGAATGCGGTAGGCTCCATCCTCTCCCAACGAAAAGGCACCAAGGAACTGCTCCACCCTGTAGCGTTCTTCTCACGGAAGCTGACCCCAGCGGAGAAGAACTATGATATCGGTGATCGAGAGCTGCTAGCGATCAAAACGGCGTTAGAGGTATGGAGGTACCTGCTGGAAGGTGCGGTGCACCCCATCTTAATATTTACTGACCACAAGAACCTAGAGTATCTGAGAACCGCCAAGCGTCTACGCCCGCGACAGGCGAGATGGGCACTATTCTTTTCGAGATTCAACTTCCATATTACGTACCGGCCGGGATCAAAGAACACTAAGCCGGATGCGTTATCACGGATGTACGAAGACGCCAAGGAGACCCCAGTACCTGACACCATCCTGTCCTCGGGTAACTTCTTGGTCCTTCAGTCGGATCTTCGTTCCAGGCTAATGGAGGCATCCACAAACTTCTCTACCCCAGGCGGAGGGCCGCTCCGGAACAAGGGGGGACTCCTATGGAGGGATGACCGAATTGTGGTGCCGGAAGAAACCCGAACCCTGGTCTTGGGGCATTGCCACGACCACCCAATGGCGGGGCACTTTGGCCCAGAAAAGACCCTGGAACTTCTCCGACGCTCATTCTGGTGGCCAGACATGGCTAAGGATTGTAAAGGCTATGTCAGGTCCTGTGTCACCTGCCAGAAGAACAAGCCAGCAAGAAACAAGGTTTGGGGTCTGCTGCGACCCTTACCTATTCCTGAACGGCCTTGGCAAAAGATCTCACTAGACTTTATAGTCGAGCTTCCGCCATCCCGAGACCACACGGCAATCCTGGTAGTCGTGGACCGCTTGTCCAAGATGGCCCACTTCATCCCGTTGAAGAAAACCCCCTCGGCGGCCGAGACCGCGCAAGTCTTCATTCGAGAGGTAGTCAGGTTGCATGGGGTCCCTGAAGACATTGTCTCGGACCGAGGGGTCCAGTTCACGTCCAGATTCTGGAGGGCACTGTGCAAAGCCCTGGACATCAAATTATCTCTCTCCTCTGCGTTCCACCCTCAAACTAACGGTCAAACCGAAAGGACCAATCAGACCTTGGAGCAATACTTAAGATGCTATACCTCGTTTACTCAAGATGACTGGCTGCCACTTCTTCCTTTAGCGGAATTTGCGTATAACAACGCCCGCCACTCAGCAACAGGGCAGTCCCCGTTCTTTGCCAACTATGGCTTTCACCCAGTCTTCCTCCCGGATTTGGTGTCGGAATGCCCAGTACCAGCAACACAAGATGTGGTAACGTTCTTCGCTGCGAACAATAAGAAGCTTCAAGTGGCCATCAGTCGGGCCCAGGAAGACTACAGGAAAGCATTCAACAGGAAACGGAGAGGAGATCTGGTATTGCGGCCTGGGGAGAAGGTTTGGCTGGCGACGTCCAATCTAAAGATGCTTTGCCCATCAAAGAAATTGGGACCCAAATTTATAGGCCCCTTCTGCATTAAACGGATGGTTAACGAAGTAGCCTACGAACTCGCCCTCCCTGACACGCTCAAGGTCCACCCGGTCTTTCATGTGTCCCTTCTGAAGCCTGTGGTCCCAGATGCCTTCCCTGACCGGGAATCTAGACCCCCGGAAGCGGTAACGGTCGAAGGAGAAGAAGAGTTCGAGGTTGAAACAATCCTGAAGTGTCGAAGGAGGGGAGGCCAGACCCAATTCCTTATCAAATGGAAGGGCTATGGTCCTGAGGACAATTCTTGGGAACCAGCCCATAAGGTCCATGCACCCAGACTTGTCCGGAGGTTCTTTCGCGATCACCCGTGGTGGAGAGATCGGGTGGGCATCCGGAGGTTGCCCGTAGGGGGGGGGCAATGTCAGGGATCCCCTCGATCCCCGCCGCGTTGGTCCCGGCGCAGGCGCAGTATGCCGCCCGGCGCAGGGACTCGAGCACTGGTTCCGGGCCGGCCGCGGCGTTCGAGTTCGCGCATGCGCAGTAGAAGCCGCGGCCGCCCGCTGGGCACCAATGGCAGCGCAGGGCGGGATATTTAAACGACCCTGAGCTGTCATTCAGTGCCTTCTGGTCTTTCCTGCATCCTGAATCCTGTGAACCTGTACCCTGTAAGTTATTGACCCGGATTGTACCTGACCTTGCTGTTTCTCCTATTCTGACCCTTGCTTTGCCTGACCTCTCTTCTGAATGCCCCCTATTGGATTTGACCTGCTGTTGCTGACCTGGCGTGTGACCCGACCATTCTATGCCCGCTGCCTTGTACCTTGCCGCCCTCTCTGTTACCGACCCGGCCCGTCTGACCTTGCTCATCCATCCATCCATCCCGTGCAGCGGGGTCTTCTGACCTCCTCACATCAGACTCTTCCCCGTGGGAGCCCCTTGCGCATACTGCTACCACTGACGGGCGCACCCAGTAGCCACGACCTGGTCTCAGGGAGCTCCAAGTCCATCCCCACCATCAGGGGCTCTGGTGAACAAGCACCCTGGGACTTAGACTCCGTGCGCTGGGGACGCCTATTCAGTGGAGTGCTAGTAGTACCGCCGGGCGGCCCCTTACACATACATCCATCTAGTAGCCTTATTTTCTGCCTGCTGGTGGGACTGGGACTGTACAGTATTCATGTGCACCAATGTACAACTGGGCCCCAACACTAGCCGGCTGAAGCGTTATGCCTAAAGACTGTACCTTTACAGCTGCTACAAAGAGACCTTTACCTATTGCTTATGCTAAGAGGTAGCTCTCAGGGTAGATCTCAGGGGACATTGCACTATATCCTATCCATTCTCCTAGAGCGAACTCTAAATTAGTTCTCCCCATGGAGTTCTGGAATAAAGGCTTTTCATCTTTGGAGTTTGAACCACAAGCACCCTTATACACTTTTTGTGTGCTGTGATTTTATATATTTTTATATTTATATTTTATATATATATTTATTTTATTTTTTTCAAGGTGCTACGGTACACTGTGGTAGCTTTTTTAACAGAGCCCCATGTATGTAATGGGTGTGTGTGTGTGTATATAAGTGAATCCCAGCTGTCATATAGAATTTGTGCATCCCAATAACAACAGTGAGAGGCATTTTAGATATAAGCAACACAAAAAATTGCAAATAATGTGTGTTATCAATAAACCAATGACATAAACAATTGTGACACTTATGATCAGTGCTAATCAATGGTGCTCACTAAATGTGATAAAGTGCCAAAAAAAGTGTTCAAAGTCCACACTAATTTCCAACACTGTTATTGCTCAGTGCTCCAGTGCAATAATCAATATTCCAAATGCTTGTTATGCCATATGCCCCTCATTGGCAAAAAACTCATCAGACATCCATGACCCTTTATACCGTAATCCTTTGCCCACATTCCACTAAAATCAGTAAAATGTGTATTCATAAAGACTCCAAAGACTGGCACCCAGTATATCCAGCTGTAACAGAGACCATGAGCCACAACTACTCCGAACCTAGAAGAAGTGTGCGCTCTGATGGGAAGTGATGTCCCCAGAAGTGATGTCAGCATCCTCTAGAACCCACATCAATGCGTTTCACTTGCCCAGGACAACTTCAGGAAGCTTCACATGTACACTGGTCCAAGCTAGCTCAATGTATAAAATATCTGTATCGATGTAGCTCCCTCCTTGTTGGGCTGCTAGGTTTTTTTGGTTAGGAAAGTTTTTGCGCTCCTGTAAAGAGCAGAATTGATTGCTTTGGGCTGCTCTGGGTTGTGTAGGCTGCAGATCTGACTGCTTCCCCCTGTTTTCTTCAGCTTTCTAGAATATAGCGGTGAAAGAGTCAGATAGGCAGCCTGAATATTTATGCAGGCCCAGCCAAACCTGGTGAGTTATGTCTAGATGGTGGTTAAGGAGTGTATAGTCTGGAGCCCAGAGGTCCTTGTTCAGGAGGAGAAGTCCCTCGCCAGGGAGGGCTGCCAGCCTTCCTGGCTGTCCTGCTGAAGATCTAGCCATGCTGAGAGGGCCTGCCCAGCCACAAACCCTTTCAGGGACCAAAGAGGGTTGCCACTGCCTTGGAAGTTCATAGGGGAAGCCTGTCTGCTGAAATCAGAGATTTACATTCCAAGCTGGAGGTACACTGTGAGTACTGGCCCAAAGGGAGAAGAATTTCATTGACTGTTACTTTTATCAACTCCTGCTGTACATAGAACAAGGCTTACCTGGCTTGGGTCATTGCTATTGGTGTCCCAGTGCTGTCCACTTAATGTCCCACTCCTTAAGGGTTCGGCATTAGCAGAGCTACTACATGGAAGAGTGTTCTCATTGTTCCTGTTAGTAATGTGGAGTACCCTACAGCTCTCTGAACCCATCCAAATAATGAGTGCAATAAACTTTAAAAGGGCAACCCTTATGGGAATTCTGGAATCAGAGTGTGAGGATGCTGTTTGCCTGCCTGCTGCACTAATGGGTATAGAACATGGGACTTTAAATCAGAGGCCCAAACATAGGGTAGCACCACACCTGAAATTCTTTAAATGTAGGAGATATTGATCCAGGAGGTAAAAACAGACTTCATACTTTCCAGATGAGTTTCTTCTGTATTTAACCCCTTGCTGCCTGCCCTGGAGTCCCTTTAAAATGTTCGGAACAGTGGGTGGCAGGAAAGATTGACTGTCACAGTTGTTACAGGATAAGGAGCCAGCCCCACTGCATACCAATCAGAGAGGACCAAGAGCTATCTTTTACAGCCCAGTCTCTGCTTTACTCAGCCCATGTTCTCAGCACAGAAACACAGGCCGCTCAGGGACACGTGTGCGAAGTATGGGCATTTAGGGCCATCCTTCTGCTGCTGCACATACGTGTCAGATAGTCATAAAGGGGTTAAACAGATGGGTTTATACAGATTTCTATTTTTTTCTAAATGCAGCTAAACTGAATGCATCTGACCACGGATAAACACGCAGCGTGCTTTATACCATTTAAAATCATTACTTGCATTTAGATGCAACTGGAATTGTCCTATAAATGCATATAACTACATATTTTGGCATGCCCCTGTGAATGAGGCCCAACTTAGTACACAGCATTATTCTATTCCATTGTTAATGCTATGAGCACACATGAGTGGTTGGGAAACCAAATCAGCTTGGGGATTTCATTCTTCCATACGGTCCTAGAAGTGATAATCTTAATATTGACTATAATGTCTTAATGGCCCGTGCCTGTGACAATCTTTATGCAGACCGAGGAATTCTGTGATGTGCTAGGATTTGCAGAGATCTGTTTCATAAGAACAAATTTCACATTGAGATAATTCAATCTCCCCGCGAGAGTAGCTGAAAGTCAAAAGGCTCCTTTTATACCACCAGCATGGGGTGGAAATGGTACCCACACAACCCTTATTAATATCATTTTCAAGGAATTCTCTGAGTTTTGTGGCTGCCTGCTTCCTGGGGTGAAACGCCAAGTAGTTGGTTGCCTGTTTTTCGGCCCTGAGGGACCGCAAGCAGAGAAAGACTTACTCAAGCTTCACTCTCACACAGAAATGAAAATCAATAAACAATTTGAACTTCTCAGAAGAGAATTTTTCTACTCTAATGAATATACAAGCTTGGTTACAGCTTAATTTAAAGATTGAATTTACTGTGTATTCCTCTCTGCTCCATAAGCATGACAAACACGAGATTGCACTGACATATCCCAGAGGGGACGAAGCGGAGGCTCATCGTAAAAATTAAGACCTGACAGCGATAACATCAACATTCCAGTCCACCAATATATATTTCACAGAGATGGCGAATAGGGTGCTACATAAAATAACACGCAGCACCTTTTTTTTAAATACAGATATGATTATTATTATAAATGGTACCTTTGTTAAAGTGGTAGCCCACTTTTTGCAAAATAGTTGTAAAGGTAGCAGTGTTGATCTCATCGCTGCGCATTACTAATTTTTTGCAAATTATATGGTCTCTTATGATGTTTATCCCCAGCCTTAGGTGTGTATGGAGTTACTGACCGGTTGGTGGAAGTGCAGCTTTAGTTACAGAGCAGGGATGGCGATATGGCTTTCTGCGCTAAATCAGTAAATGTCAACATTTTTTCAGCCGCGGCACTCTTTAAATTTATGCAAAATCTTGAGGCACCCCAGTCCAAAATTTAGCAAATGTAAATGTTACTTATCAATGGGAGTCTTGAGCCTGGGCCAATACACACAACCGCCTTGATTAAATCAATTTTACATCAGAAGCCCCAATCACATCAGAGGTCCCACCATCACATCAAAGACCCCCATCATGGCAAAGGTCCACTCCTCACACTGAAGGGCCCCCACACGAGAGACCCACCCCATGAACCTGGGCAAACTGGGTCCTATGCTCAAGGTACCCCAGGGTAACTCATGTTGCACCCTGGTTGAGAAACACTGCACTAAATTAACGCCTTCCTTCTAGTATAATGAATATTTATATAAATATATAAATATATATATATATATATATATATATATATATATATATATACACACACACACACACACCAGATGAGTATTCAGAAATGTAATTCAAAATGTAAACATATTTGTGGACTATTGCTGATTTCCTTCCGAAAATGTAATTTTTGAAAGAGTGGAATAGAATATAAGAGAATGGAAAAGAATAGCACAGAAAAGAAAAGAGAGAAATATAATAGAATAGAAAATAACAGAATAGAATATAGCCATCTTCTGAAATCTGAATTTTGAAAAGAATAAAATAGAATAAAACAGAAAATATAAAATAAAGGAACAGAATAGAAAAGAATGAACTATAAAATAAAAGAATAAATAGATTACAGTAGAATAGAAAAAATAGAATAGATTAGAATGCATTAGAATAACATAGAATAGAAAGAATATAGCTGTCTTCAGAGATTTTAATTTAGAAAAGAATAGAATAGAATAAAACTGAATAAAAAAATCAATAAATAGAATAGAAAATAAACAAATAGGACATAAAAGAAAGGAACAGAATAGGATAAAATAGAAAATAAAAGCATAGAACATAAAGAATAGAATAGATAAGAACAGAAAAAAAAATAGAATAGAACAGGAAAAAGAGAATAGATTAGAATAGAATGGAATAAAATAGAATATAGCTGTCTTCTGAAATTTGAATAGAATAGAACCAGTTTTTCTTCACAGTGAATATTTTCAATTCAAATTTGATTCAAATACTTCAAATTAATTGAAAAAAATGTGAATCTGATCGAAAACAAACAAAATGAAACAAACTTCGCTACGAATGCAACAAAACAAAATTAACCACTTAACCACTGAGGATTTACCCCCCTTCCTGACCAAGCCTTTTTTTTTTTACTATTGCTACATTAGTTTAAGTGACAATTGCACGGTCATGCAATACTGTACATTAATGAAATTTATGTCCTTTTTTTCAAACAAATAGAGCTTTCTTTCGGTGGTATTTGATCACCTGTGCGCTTTTTATTTTTCGCGCTATAAACAAAAAATACAGAACAGTTTGAGTTTACCATATAGTTTTTGTAGCCAAAAGTAACAAATATCTTTCTTTTTTTTTCAAAGTTGGTCATAAATTTAGGCCAAAATGTATTCTGCTACATGTCTTTGGTAAAAAAAAAAATCCCAATAAGTGTATATTGATTGCTTTGTGTGAAGTTATAGCATCTACAAACTATGATATAGATCAGCAATGGGCAAACTACGGCCCGCGGGCCGTATACGGCCCGGCGGACCTTTTAATCCGGCCCGCGGAGCGTGATACTGTCAGGATGGCTGTCAGGATGTGTGTAGGTGGGGCAGTGTGACGAACGTGAGAGGAGCTAGGCTCCTCTCACAGTCCGCCCTGAAGACCGGTGTAGCATGAAAATCTGTCTCCTATGAGGATCTGTCCCCCTCGACGTATCTGCGCATGTGCCGGAGATCGCCGATCGGCTGCTAATGCCTGAAACTGGCACATGCGCAGATACGTCGAGGGGGACAGATCCTCATAGGAGACAGATTTTCATGCTACACCGGAACGGCCCGGGAACACGGCGAGAGGAACGCGCGGAGCAAAGGTAAGTGAATTGACACAGGGGGGACTTGGGGACTTAATATGGGGGATGAATTAATATGGGGAATGAATTACTATAGGGGGGATGAATTACTATATGGGGGATGAATTACTATATGGGGGATGAATTACTATATGGGGAATTAATTACTATGGGGGATGAATTACTATATGGGGGATGAATTACTATATGAGGGATGAATTACTATGGGGGATGAATTACTATATGGGGGATGAATTACTATGGGGGATGAATTACTATGGGGGATGAATTACTATGGGGGATGAATTACTATATGGGTGATGAATTACTATGGGGGATGAATTACTATATGGGGGATGAATTACTATATGGGGGATGAATTACTATATGGGGGATGAATTACTATGCTTACTATGGGGGAATATTACTATACTTACTATGGATGACACATACACATCATTCATCTACTCTTGGTCCGGCCCCCGGGTCCAATATATGAACCCATTGCGGCCCTCAAGTCAAAAAGTTTGCCCACCCCTGGTATAGATGCTGCAATTTACGCCATTTTTTGATAAACAGCACTGCGCTAGTTAAACTGACAATTGCGCGGTCATGCAATGCTATACCCAAACGAAATTCATGTCCTTTCTTTCACACAAATAATGCTTTCTTTTGGTAATATTTGATCACCTGTGCGCTTTTGTTACTCTATAAACAAAAAAAGACCGAAAACTTTGAAAAAAATGATTTGTTCTCATTTTTTATTAAAAAATATCCACATGCTACATAAACAAAATCCACATGCTACATGTCTTTGGTAAAAAAAAATCCCAATAACTGCATATTAATTGGTTTGTGTGAAAGTTATAGCATCTACAAACTATGGTATAGATAATGGAATTTGCACAGCTTTTACTTTCTGACTCCCTATCACATTTCTTGAGGTGCTAAAATACCAGGACAGTACAAACACCCTCAAATGGCCCCTTTTCAGAAAGTAGACACCCTAAACTATCTGCTGAGAGGCATGTTGAGTCCATGGAAGATTTTTTTTTTCCACAAGTTTTTGGAAAATGACAAACTTTTTTCTTTTTTGGTTTCACAAAGTTGTCAATTAAATGATATGTTGCTCACACAAACCATGGGCATATGTGGAATTACACCCCAAAACACATTCTGCTACTTCTACCGAGTATGGGGATACCACGTGTGTGGGACTTTTTGGGAGCCTAGCCACAAACAGGAGCCTGAAATCCAATGACCACTTTGAAAGCCTAAAGGTAACTTCCTCATTTCACTTTCTTACTACCTATAACAGTTTCGGAGGTCCTGAAATGCCAGGATATCACCAAACCCCCCCCAAATGACCCCTTTTTGGAAAGAGTAATTCCACATATACCCATGGCATGTGTGAGCAATAATTCATTTAAGTGACAATTTTGTATAAAAAAAAAAAACTCTTTTTTAGTCATTTTCCAAAAACTTGTGGTAAAACAATAAGTTCTTCTATTGATTTAACCTGCCTCTCAGCAAATAGTTTGGAGTGTCTACTTTCCAAAAAGGGGTCATTTTGGGGGGCGGGGGCATTTTATGCCCAGCATTACTCTTCTAACCACTTGAAAACCAAGTCTTTTCTGACACTTTGTTCACATGAAAAAAATCTGTATATTTTGCTAGGAAATTACTTTGAACCCCCAAACATTATATATTTTTTAAAGAAGACACCCTAGTGAATAAAATGGTGGGTACTGCAATTTTTTATGTCACATAGCACTCGCGCACGCAGGTGCGCACGAAGGAGCGAGGGTACTTTTTTTCTTTAGTTATTTAGATTTTTTCAATTATTTGTACACTGTCTCTTTAATTTTTTTTTTTTGTTATCACTTTTTTTACATGGGAATGCAAATATCCCATGTAACTTCAATGGGCATGGTCATATTCTTTTTTGAGAAATCTGGGGTCTATCAGACTCTAGATATCTCCTCTGCGCTTACATTATCTAATCTCATCAAGATCGGTGTGATCAGATGCTTTCCCAATTTACAAATGGCGCTGTTTATATCCTGCGAAACTGAAGTGATGAAATGCTCGTAGCTTCCAATTTCTTAGACTATAGAGATGATTGGAACCTTTAAGATCTCCAATCAGCTTTATGGTCAGCAGGCAGAAACAACGGCTGCATTCTCAGCTTCCCCCCGATGGCACAGGACTGCCCGAGAAGGCCGTGGAAAGCAGTGGGGGAGGGGGGCATCTTCTCCTGCTGCTTGTAAAAGCAATCCTGCAGCTAATTAGCCACTAGGATTGCTTTTACATGAAAACCAATCGCTGGCTGAAAAAAACGATACCAGGATGATGCCTGCAGCTGCAGGTATCTTCCTGGTATAACCATTCAAAGTCCAGTGATGTACCAGTATGTCGTTGGTTCTTGTTGGGTATATATGCTATGTTCTTTTTTTTTTTATGCAGCCTGTGGACTGAATGGGGAAAAAAAGAGAAGAAATCTCTGCCAGAAAAAGTGTGTGGTATGCCCACTATTAGAATATAACGCCTTGCATCCACCCACTTCTAATGGTGGCCACAACCAATGAAAAAAAAATAACGTAGCAGATTCCTCTATTCACATCAGTCGATGTGGATGAAGAAATCTCTGTCAAGATTTTTTTTTTTAAATATATACTGAAGCATAGGGTCCATCCACCCACTGGCCACCCCAGGCCCCCATGCTTTGGCATATATGCTATTTTTTAAATGCGGATGAAAAATCTCATCCAACAGTGCTGCACACACCTACTTATGTATATTCTGAGAGCAAGACCCTGTTGCTGTCAGAATAAACAAGTTGGTGCTGCAGCTGAATGGCATTCCTGCAAAGAAAACAGCAATGGTTAACAATAAAACAGTAACTCAATAAAACAACTTTTTTATTGAAAAATGTGCCAAAAAATATTATAAAATATATATACAATAAAACAGTAACAATAAAACAGTAAAATCGTACCAGTAGAACAGTAACAATTATAACAACAAGAAAAACTACAACTATTTTTGTTTTTTGAAAATGTTTAATTTTTTTTTATACTTTTTTTTTATAACTTGAACTTAACAAGACTGTAAGGTCTCTGACTACCTAACATCTTTCAAAAGCCTGTGCAAATATGTGCCCTGAACTGTGCTGTGCTGTACCCTATACTAATACTTCACTAGTGTGTGGTAGCGACAGAAGCAGTCCTTGAGGCAGAGACCAGGTTTGCCAGGACAGGAGGGACAAAAAAAGCGGGTGTCATGCCTAATTCCATGATTGCTACAGACACAACATCTTTTTTGGGGTGTCCTTTGGGTTGGGGTACCAGGAATGACATCAGGAAAATGCCTCTCATGCAGCTAACTGCATCTGTGTTGGGGGTTTGGGCCACAGCACCTTCTGCATACAAAAGGGCCACGATGATCTCTTCCTGGAATTTTAGGAAGGATCCACTTCGTCCAGTTGCTTTGTAAAGCACAAAAGCATTATATAGAGCCAATTGAAATAAATAAACAGACACTTTTTTATACCAGCGTCTGGCTTTTCAGGAAACTAAGTACGGCTTCATCATCTGGTCATTGAAGTTCACCCCTCCCATGTTAAGGTTATAGTCGTGGACACAGAGGGGCTTCTCAACAACAGCAGCTGCCGTGGCAATTTGAATGGTCGTGTCTGTGTGAATAGAAGACAGGAATAAAAATTGTCCACGTATAAGTGGTACCCCATATGGAAAAAGTATGACACCAAGTCCCAAACTATCTTGCCACTACTCCTCATGTAGTCTGGGAATCTGGGGGGCTCCACGTAATTCTGTCTTTTCTGTCGTAATTCCTAAACTTGTATGTATAGCCTGTTGTCCTCTCACAGGTCTTATACATCTTGACGCCATATCTGGCACGCTTGCTGGGGAGAAATTGTTTGAATGCAAGGCGGCCAGAAAACTTAATGAGGGACTCATCAATGCAGATGTTTTGCTGGGGAGTATAGACATCTGCAATTTTTTGGTTAAGGTGATTTACGAGGGGCCGAATTTTGTGGAGCTGGTCAAATTCAGGGTCACCCCAAGGACGACAGAGTGTATTGTCACTGAAATGCATAAAACGCATTATACTCTCATACAGTATCTATGCCTGGCCATGGCAGCAGAGAACACTGGAATATGATGAATCTGGTCTGTGGACCAATACAACCGCAATTAATTTTTTTTAGTAATGCCCATGTTGAGGGTTAGGCCCAAAAAAACTTTAAATTCGGAAACCATAATGGGTTTCCATGCAAATGGTCTGGCAACGTTTGAATTTGGGTTGGTGGCGATAAACTGTTGTGCATATTGCTTTGATCCACAATCACTGCATACAGATGTTCTGTGAAAAACAGCTCCAAAAAATAAAGGGGAGTAGTTAAATTTGCTGTTTCCACCTGAATTCCAGGTAGGGCAGTGAATGGGGGAAGTACGGGTGCTGCAGAATCTGTGGGCTGCCAATCGGGATTTGCAAGCACATCCGGAAGGGCCTGTGTGAGAATTCTTGGTGGATCTGGGACACTACTTGTGCTCGCCACCGCACCAGCTTGTACTGCACTTATGGGACTTGCCACGTTACCAAGTGATACTGCAGTTCTAGTATGTACAAGACCAGGATGTACTAGGCCGCTGATGCTCGCCAGTTCACCAAAAGGTAAAGCTGCACTAGTACTGTAACTCATCATGCAATTGTAACATCTCAACAACCTGGGAATGGGGTCGGGTACGCCTGACCTTAGCAGGGACCTCTTCTCCATCGTCTGAGCTATCTGTTAGGGTGTCACTGCTGTCTACTGGTTCGTATTCTGAGGCTGATTGTGTCATTGAGTCTTCCCCTTCACTCTCACCTGACATGCTCAGAATCCTGTAGGCCTCTTCACTATTGTACCTTTCGATTGACATTTTGGTCACTAAATGTATAGGTACCTAGTGCGACTCATGGGAAAAAGAGCACCTGGCTGTCAGGGGCTGCTTGAAACGCTACAAAAAAAATTTACCGGCAAGTGCTAACGAGATCAGGCTTGATTCTGCGAACACTGCGGTTTTGTGTGCAATGTATCAAGTGACAGTGATCTACTGACACTGCACTTGCTGGAGAAGAGGGGGGAGGGGGGTAAGCGTAGGGGCTAAACGCAGGTGCTGGCAGGTTCCAGGGCTGATCCCGCTAACGCTGTTTTTTATGGGGACACTATACAAATGTGAACGCTGGTATAGTGGTGATCTGATCAAAGATATTGATCCGTTCAGATACTTTACTACCAATGGAGGTTTATTGTGTATGTGAGCGTGTTCCTGGCAATCAAGGGGTTAAATGTGATGATTGGTGTGATGACGAGCAATATCACGCTATCTGGGAGGGGCACAAACTGATGCTAACTGACGCTAATGCTATCTGAAGTCGCCGGTGACACTAATGCAGTGATCAACAAAAAATCTGTACTCTGTACTAATGACACTGGTGGCAAGGCAGTGAAGGGGTTAACAGGGGGGGGGATGATCAAGGGGTTAAATGTGTCCTACAGTGTTCTAACTGTGTGCAAGTGTGCTGCTTGTACTCACTGTGTCTTCTTTCTTCTCTCTCTGGGACGGAATGTGCCCAGAGAGAGAAGATATCATAATTTCCTGTACAGTACCTGTGTAAGTGTACAGGAAGATCCCTGATAGGGCAGGGATTGATTATCTGATTTAGGCTGAATATCACTGTCCTAAATCGGATGATTGATCCCTTGGGGATCAAATCACGGCACCTGCAGGTCGGTGGGGGGGGGGGCGTGTGCACCCCTGGGCCCACGAACGCCGTGGACTCCATCGGTGTCACAGTGGAAGCAGCTGTCTGATTGGATGCTGCAACTTCTGGTGACCTTCAGCAGCCATCTTGGTGCTATCATTATTCATTACTGCTACAATATACAGTACAAGATGACTATAATATCAACGGTGTGTGTGGTCTCTCCCTGACTGCATACCTTGAGCCTAGGCCCTGCCTACATGCATACTTGTTAACCTCTATCTAAATCCAAACGAAAAATGGAATATATTGCAGCTTACCTGTCCTTAGATGTGGTGGCTGCACTCATTTTCTTCTTGCAAGCTATTTCCTTTATTTCTGTGCTGCCAGTAACACACTTTCTGTCCTAGGATGACCTCACTGTATTGTATCATAGAGTATCTGTGTTGTCACCTTCTCTTTTGCACTCAACTTCTTTGGTCGACCATGGCGAGACCTGTTCTGTTAAACCGCTGTATGGTCTTAGCCGCCATGCTGCAGCTCAGTTTCAGGGTCTTGTCAAGCTTCTTATAGCCTAGGCCATCTAGGACATCTAGAGCAACAATTCTTTTTTTCAGATCCTCAGAGAGTTCTTTGGCATGAGGTGCCATGTTGAACTTCCAGTGACCAGTATGAGAGAGTGAGAGCGATAACACCAAATTTAACACACCTGCTCCCCATTCACACCTGAGACCTTGTAACACTAACGAGTCACATGACACCGGAGAGGGAAAACGGCTAATTGGGCCAATTTGGACATTTTCACTTAGGGATGCTGGTGTACTGACTTTTGTTACTAGCGGTTTAGACATGATTGGCTGTGTGTTGAGTTATTTTGAGGGGACAGGAAATTTACACTGTTATACAAGCTGTACACTCACTACTTTACATTGTAGCAATGTGTCATTTCTTCAGTGTTGTCACATGAAAAGATAGAATAAAATATTTACAAAAATGTGAGGGGTGTACTCACTTCTGAGATACTGTACATGAATTGTCACATGTACCCCTGATGGACATGGCGTGGTCCACTTTCTCCATCCGGAAGCCAGTCCAAAAAATTGATGTAGAGCTGATACTGAGTGAGTGCATGTAGACAAAAAGTGATTGAAGGAGGAGGCTTCAGCAAAATAAATGACTTCCAATTTGCGAGTCAGGAATGCTTTGCAGGCTTGTATTGACCCACCATGACACCTAAGGTTTCTCAGTTGGGACCAGTGTACTTCCTCTGCCAGCATAATCAACACATAGCTGGCACTCTTTATCTCTTTTGGTCCCCAGGCTGTGTATTGAATAAATTGATGAACCGTCACACTTATTTCCTATAGTGTGCCGTAGGCCCTCAAAAACTGACATGCTACACAATTAATTTTCAAAAATGCTTACCAGATTTGTTGAATAATTTCTGATCATGTGGTAAATGGCTGTGGCTTTTGGTTGGTTTGATTTTCTACCTACAGTTTCACTCACATGAATTATATTATGTATATATTATACAGGATTTATATAGCACCAACAGTTTACATGGCACTTTACAAACTGGATGGAGACAGCACAATTGCAATACAATTCAATACGAGAGATGAGAGGGTTCTGCTCATTACAGCTCACAATCTAAAAGAATAGTCTTACATGACTACTGCTGTGCAACAAAGTTACACAACCTTGCTTTACTGTCATTTAAATTAGGTATCATTAGGTATGGGATACTTGTATATCCACCCCTGGAGGAGCTGCTGGTGAAACGGATTCTTTTCTCCACAATTAGTGCACACACAGCCAGGCACACAGCATTTTCTCCATTTCCACTGGCTCGAATATAACAGTCTAGGGGTGTCTTTTTGACGCTTTCTTGTAAAATTGAACTTCGATGAGGTGAAAGGAACATGGGATACCCCAAAACTGATGAACTAAATTAATTGAGGACTTTTCTCTTTCTCACTGAGCTGCACAAAAAGTGGTGCTCAAGTCTCTACTGCTGACATATGTTTATGACTTCTTTCAAAGAATTGAGAGCTACATACAGTCACTAAGGCCCATTACTCAGGTCATTTACTCACAATGCTGTGGGTTGCCTCCTTCCAATAGCCTCTGGGCACTCTTCAGTGAGGGAGAGACAGACTCACAATATTACAGGACAGCTGAACACTTTCCCCTAACTTCCTCCTGGTACTGCTCAGTAAGCTCTCCAGGACCAGGCTTTGTGAATAGGCCCCCCCAACTTAATCTCCAGCTGGGACCTTGATGACTCCTGAATGACACCTCCAGCAACCTGCATCAGGGGAAGAGACCCTTCACAGGGGTGTCCTCTGGCTGGATTAGACCCAGGAACCCTCTCCCCCCCTCAGGCCTCAGTCTATTTATGGGCCCTACAGCCAACTACTGGACACATCTCCCTAGGGATTGGCTGGATACCCATAAATGTTCAGGCTGCCCCCTCTGTTATTCATCTCTCAATAATTCTAGAATCCTCTAGAATACAGGAGGAATCAATCAGATTAGCAGACTGTGAGATATTGAGAAGGCCAGAACAATCAACTCCTGCTCCACTGGCTACTGAGAAGCCAAACTAAATTTCCCTAACAACCTACACTAACTAGGAGGGTGCTACACATGGATCAACCTAAATTCACCACCAAACTACAGCTCATCGTTTACTACATGAACCCTCCTGATGTATGGTAAATAATGCACCCTAGGTTTTGTTCCCAGAATTGTCTGAAGCACATAACATTGCAAGTGGCTGTCCATAAAGCTTCTCTGAAGGGGTTGAGTAGGATGGGTTGATGCTTTGGCCAAGAGGTATGTAGTGGGCAGGAGGAGAAAGATAAACTCTTAATCAGTGTGAATGCTCCATTGTTTGTTGGATCTTGCATTGATCAAGTAATGAGAAGGAACTGAGTGTTGCTGAATGCTAAACCTTTGATTGTTATATTAGTGTAACTCTCGTGCCAGGGGAATGTCCCAGTGGCTCTGTTTTTACTTTCTTTTCCAACAAAGTCAATAAAAAGAATTTAAAAAAAAAACCTCTCCATTAAAGAGAAAAATGGGAATGATATGGTAAATGATGTAGGGAGCCCACACATGCTCAGATTGGCTGCAATACGTGAGCAGTGAAGGGGTGCCACATTGAGTACATCTGAATATTTAAAGTTTTACATGATGTTAGAAAATCATTCCCACAAAATCTGCTGCCTTACTACTAATTTGTTACATTAGGTACAAAAAACTGCCAGCCATGACATAAATACTCTATGTAGCAAATGCAGGAAATTTAGGATTTAATCGGCAAGGTTATTAGTGTGTTGCCATAGCCACTTGAAGCCTTAACCAGGGGAGCAGGTGACAGGGTGACAATGTATGAACAAAATTTGGAGACAGTTGTTGCCCCATAGTAGGAAGTGCCTCAACAAGGACCTTTGTGGTAGGGTCATTATGTGTTTTTCTTTATAACAGATTTAAAAAAATAAAATAAAAACCTTTGTTAAAAACCTTTACTGTACTTTAACACTTTTAATTTTCTTGTAAATGCCAAAAGGACAACCTAACAGATAAATAGTAAAAGTTTACAGGGAGAAAAGACCTTTCAGTAGCCAATGTTTTTTTAAGCGTCCAACCATCCACAGCATATATGAATTGGAACTTTTAGAACCTGTCAAATATCTAGCCTTTCCACAAAAACAAAGCTCATAAATATACATTAATATTTTTTTGCATAAAAATATTTTAAACTTCAGTGTATATTTGCCATACTTCCATGGTGACATACATTATTTTAATTTGCTCTGTATTTTTATAACCATAGACATTTGCCTTTTTTTATTTTAAGTGTTACTCGGCTGTTCAAAGATGTCCAGAAAGCTTTTCATTTTGACTACAATTATTCTGTTGTCTTCTGGGAGTCCAATGCAAAGATGATGTCCTGTGTGTTGAAGGCAAGCAGCCTGAATATTAATTAATGAATATTCCTTAATATGCAGAGAAGATGACAATCAACAATCGTTCCTGAGCCCCTACATATTAATTGGCATATCATTGTTATTCCGCCAGGAAATAGGAGGCCAAATGTGGGTTATAATGCGTTTGGAAAATCTCTTTTAATTAAAAAACATGAAAGTTTAAGTCGCGGGTCCTCAATAGCTTATAATTTCTCTAAGAGATACAGTTAACGTCTTTGGTGGTAGGGCAAAGGTGACAGATATGACGGGCGACCGCCCTGCTAGGGGTGGGATATGCTGTGCAAATTGTCTTTTGTAAGCCAAATATCAGGGCCTGCTATTTATTACTCTGATAATAACCACTAATCAGACTTTTTTTCCCTACTTTTCACAATGCTTTCCGAACATTGAAGATAAAATTAAGTGAATAGAAGGCTAACCTTTAAATGTCTCTTTTTAGATGCACTATAGGGCCCAACATGTGTGAACACCTAACTATATGGCCAGAAGTATGTGAAAATCAGTCCGTTTTTGAGTTCAGGTATTTCCACTGGAGAATACTATTAATGCTACATGATACAAAAGCATTTTAACCAACTGTGTGCTTCCAACCTTGCAGTTACAGTTTGGGGAAGGCCCTTTTCTGTTCCAGCATGACTGGGTCCCTGTGCACAAGGCCAGCTTCATAAAGACATGATTTGTTGAGTTTGGTGTGCAGGAACTCAAGTGGCCTAGACACAGCCCTGACCTCAACCCTACTGAACACCTTTAAGATGAAGTAGAACGCCAAATATGAGCCAGATCTTCTTCTTCAATAACAGTACCTGACCTCACAAATGTTCTTTTGGCTAGATGGGCACTAATTGCCAGACACAATCCAAACTCTTGTGGAAAGTCTACCCATAAGAGTGGAGGCTGTTACAGCTACTAAGTTTGGGCTAGCTCCATAATATTGTCCATGATTTTGGAATAGGGTGTTCAACAGTATAAATGAAATGTTCTGATCTCCACACACTTTTAACCAGTTTATAATAGACGGAAAACTGTCCTCCTGTTTGCTGCAGTATTAATGCTGACCTTGCACAATTTTGGTGGAATAGAGCACTGAGGGTTTACAAGTCACCCACTCTTGGTCTGTACATCTATAACCAAACTGCTACCAGAGAAGTGTAAAAATATGCTCTAGTAGGTTCTTGGTGTAGCTGTTCCTGAAGGAGTCTATAAAGTTAGTTGTTTCTTTCCCACAACAGTGCAGCAACAGCCAAGCACACAGCAGCAATCCAATCTCTCTGGTTCAAATGTACAGTCTAGGGGTTTGACTTTTTCTGTTACATATATAGATAGTTGGTAAGGTTGAATAAAGACACTAGTCCATGCAGTCCTGTAATTTATTGCTGAATAAACTTGCAGAGGGTATGGGGTGGTAGGTGCTACTCCAGCAACACTGAATAGTAACAGAAGGAAACACTTCACTAAGCTAGGCTTCTCTGAACTGCCTTTGTACTAGGAGCAAAGAAGAATGGCCAGAATTGAGATCTTATTGGGGCTGTCTCAGCTAGAGCTACCACTGACACCTTCACCCAAAGGAAAACAGCACAGTCACTAGGATCCTGAGCTCAATTCAGTACTCACAATATCACAGGATAGCAGGATGCATCATTTAGGTATCCACTGGACACTCTTTAGTGAGGGAGAAGTTAATGCTCACAATGCCAAGGAACAGCTAGACCTTTTCCAACTTCCACTTGGCACTCCAGACCAGATTCTCACTCAACAAGGATTTTATAAGTAGGCCCCCTGGCTATGCCACAGCTGGGACCTTAATGAACCTGTCTAACGTCTTCTGTGTAAAAGCCATCAATGGGGGTACCAGAGGACCATTGATGACTTTTACACAGAAGAGGTTAGACAAGGAGGCAGGAGAAGAATAGGATTTGATGTGGTTACTTTATCTGGAAAACACAGAATTTTGGCAAGAATTGGAGCACATTTCATGGATATTCGTTTCTTATTCTGAGTTCTTCTGAGAGCTACTACTAAGAGAAGCTGAGTCTGGAGATCCACCATATGAGAGCTTACAGTTGGGAATCTACATGTCATTTGATCATCTTAGCGATATTTTACCACCCAGTATGAGGGTCAACACCTTCTGGTGAGTGGGAAATTTAATGTGACACCCTCCTATTCACATTTTCTGGACTTTCATGATACCCTATATAAGATTCACTATTATATGTGGTGTTGGGAAAGCACTATATACAGTATATATACTTATATTTCAGCTTTCATGTTTTTTTACGACACATATGTATATGTTGAAATCATATTGAGCAAGGGCCTGTCTGTTTATTGTTTTGGTATTTAGAGTGTGTATTCACAACTGCCTTTTGGCAAAACCTGTAGCTTCATCATAGTACAATAACCTATACAAGGTTTCAAAGGAGCCATGATATTGTTTTCTTGATTTATATCTGTCTAGAGGAGCAGAGCCCCTCAGGCTGGGTCAGAGCCCCTGCAGGACTAGACCCAGGCAGCTCCAGACCTCAGACTATTTATGTGCTCTTCAGCCAGCTACTGGGCACACCTCCCCAGGGATTGGCTGAAGCTCCATAAATATTCAGACTGCTCATTTGACTTTCCAGCCAACTATGATTCTAGAATCTTCTAGAATGCAGGGGGAAACAATCAAACCTGCATCCTGTAAAACTCAGAACAGCCCAAAACAATCAACAACTGCTCCACTGATTACAGAGTAGCCAAAAATAACTAAATTTGCCTAACATCCTAGCAGCCTAACTAGGTTGATGTTACATCGGTGTACAAACACAGATTTCCTATTAAAAGATTGGGTATTTAACTAGTTGTCGACCGCAGATAGCCGAATGACGGCTGCACTGCGTCCGGCCAGTTCTGGGTGGTCGTCATATGACGTCCCCCCAGAACGCGCTCTCCTGCGCGCCCCAGGGGGCGCGCACCCGGCGATCTCCGTGATCTCTGTGTCCTACGGACACAGCTGATCACGAGATGTGGTAAAAGGCCGATCATACCGGCCTTTTACCACATGATCAGCGGTGTCCAATGACACGCTGATCACAGGGAAATGCAAGTGCCGGTTCTCGGCTGCACTTTCCTCACGCTGTCAGATCGTGAGGAAAGTACTGCCGAGAACCGGCAGTTGTCAGAGCGAGGATCGGCACCGATCATCAGGGCCACTGATGATCAGTGCCCTGATGATCGGTGCCCAGCAGTGCCACCCACACGTTCCGCCCACCTGTGCCCAGCAGTGCGCCCACTAGCTCCGCCCACCTGTGCCCAGCAGTGCACCCACCTGTGCCCAGCAGTGCACCCACCTGTGCCACTCTGCAGTGTCACACACACACACCTGTGCCCAGAAGTGCCACCTACCTGTGCCCAGTAGTGCCACCCACCTGTGCCCACCAGTGCCACCCACCTGTGCCCACCAGTGCCCACCCACCAGTGCTGCCCACCAGTGCCCACCCACCAGTGCAGGCCACCAGTCAGTGCCCAGCGGTTGTGCCAGTCAGTGCCGCCAGTCAGTGCCGCCAGTCAGTGCCCAGCAGTGATGCCAGTCAGTGCCATCTATCAGTACCCATCATCAGTGTCACCTATCAGTGCCGCCTATCAGTGCTGCATATTAGTGACGCCTATCCGTGACACCTCATTAGTGCTGCCTATCAGTGCCGCCTATCCGTGCCACCTCATTAGTACTGCCTATCAGTGCCCTTTAGTGCTGCCTATCAGTGCCCATCAGTGCCGCCTATCAGTGCCCATCAGTGCTGCCTCATCAACGCACATCAGTGAAGGAGAAAAAATACCTGTTTGAAAAATTTTATAATAGAAACAAAGAAACTTTTTTTTTTTTCAAATTTTTTGCACTTTTTTAATTTATAGCGCAAAAAGTAAAGCGCCCAGTGGCGTTTAAATACCACCAAAAGAAAGCTCTATTTGTGAGAAAAAAATGATCAAAATTTCATATGGGTACAATGTTGCATGACCGCGCAATTGTCAATCAAAGTGCGGCAGCGCTGAAAGCTGAAAATTGGCCTGGTAAGGAAGGGGGTATAAGTGCCTGGTAGGCAAGTGGTTAAAGAGAGAATAGCTTCATCTTATTTACTAACATTCGCTTTACAGGGGGAACAGCCTCTACTTTTTCAGTAAATCAACACCAAAACTGAGAGGACCAGTTTCCAGGAAAATCAGTTATGATTCCAAAAGGTAATTTATAAAACACAAACAAACTGTGAAAATGGTAGACAGTTTTGCTTAAAAATAGGAGATAAAACATTTTTAAGGTGATTTTAACCAATATGCATATCTACAGCTTCATTAAAAAAAAATTAAAGCAAACCTTGCGGTAAAAATGCAAGGTGCATTTAATATATAATAGGGTCCTCCCAATGGTGAATAAAAGCTTTAAGTCAAAACAAAACTATAGAAAAAAGTATTTAGATACATTTTCCTTACCCCTGGTTTCCGAACAATATGCCTAGGCCTTCCAGCTTCCAACCTGGGTGTTGAGTATTCCAGATCTGCACTGTTTTACAGCTTCTTCTAACAAGATTTTGGATGCCCAGCATTCTTCTGAGTCTTGCTGGAAGTAGCCTGCAACACCCCTTCAGTATGGAATTATTTATGATGTGGTTTGAGCCAAAAATCCCACCGATCTGGGCTTTATGGCAGAGCGGCTAGTAGGAAGCCTCTTGTCAGTGCAAAACATACGAAAGCCCACTTGGAGTTTGCAAAAAAGGTTGCCCCATGTGGGCTTTCATGTGGTTTGCACTGAACAGAGGCTTCTGTCTATCCATTTTGCCATAAAGCCCAGATCTGTTGCAGTGATGGATGTCGTACTGGAATTTTGTCCCACCTCCACACAGGATCTTTAGAGTTCAGAGTGATCATCAGGTTCTTGGTCATCTCTTTACTAAAGCACTTCTCCCCAGATTGTTTGGTTTGGCCAGGCACCCAGCTCTTGGAAGAGCCCTGGTTGTGCCAAACGTCTTCAATTTGAGAATTATGGAGGCCACTGTACTCCTGGGAACCTTCAGTGCAGCAGAAATGTTTTTGTAGTCTTCCCCATATCTGTGCCTTGCAATAATCCTGTCTCTGAACTCTGCAGGCAGTTTCTTTGATCTCATGGATTTTGTTCTGATTCAGTATGCATTGTCAGCTGTGAGGACTTTTATAGAGAGGTGTGTGCCTTTCCAAACCATGTCCAATCAATTTAATTTTCCACAAGTGGACTCCAATTAAAGCTGGCCATACATTATACAATTTTCTTGAGAATTTTGCTTTAGATTTACCAAAAACCAAATAATAATAATAATAACAATAATATGAGGTCAGCACTTTCAATTGTATCCGATTAGGCAAGCCCTTGCACTACATAGTTGAAGGTAAATTTAAAGGAAATTGGACAGAAAATTGTAAGAAAATTGTTTAGTGTATGGCCAGCCTAAGGTGTAGATACATCTCAGCAATGATCAAGAGAAACGGGAGGCACCTGAGCTAAATTTCAAGTTTTGCTGCAAAGGTCTGAATACCAATGCCAATGTGATATACTGTATCAGGGTTTTTTTTTTAATGTTAATAAATTCACAGTAATTTCAAAAATTGTGTTTTTTGCTTTGTCATTATGGGGTAAGGGGCAGAAAATTAACGAGGAAGTTGGGGTTGGACCAGGAACTGGGCTTTAAAAATAACTTTTCAGTAACTTTCAGTAAATACCTCTATGATTTATATTAAGTGCTATAATTGCTGGAATACTTCTTTAGGTGCAGATCTTAAAAGCATGACTGCAGCATGGTGCAAACTAAACTGGTGAGAGATTCCCCCCCCCTACACATTCTCTATTGTTTTATTTAAGCAGAGCCATTACTTAAATGGTTTTTTAGTATAAAATTAATTTGATAATCAGATTTTCTTTACTTGAATGCACCTAATAATTACAATAATGTAAGAAGATTCTAATAATTAGGATTCATACTCAGAAGATTCATTTTGTAATGGGTTGGAAGATAAGAAAGAATTTTTTTTTCCATGTTTGCTAAGCAGAGTAAATATTTTGAGTGTGTTTGCACCAAGCTAATTACAATCCATAAATACAATTTAAATAATGCCTAGAGCAAAATGCAAGTAGTATAGTAAAATTTAAATAAATTAATGTCAATTGTTAACCATCCATTCGGAGGACTTGCAATCGACTTAATTGTGCAGACAAACTATGTAGGTTAGTAGAATTCCAAAAAATCCATTTGTCTCTGATCTTACTGTGCATATAACTGTTTGCTGCTAAAATGTTTTTTTTTTAATAATAATACTCAATATAATAATATATGTATATACATATTAATAACTTATTGTTATAAATATTACTATTAATAATAAATAATACATTTAGTGGAAATGTGGTTACCACAATACACATGGCAGCATTATTTCTGACTGCAGCAATGGATTCTTTACTGTAAGAGCTGGGAAAATATAGAATGGTCTTTAACAGTATTTGGTTGTCGCTGACTCTAAATTGATTAAAAGTAGAACTTTGATTTAATTTTTTTTTTTTAATAAATTGCCAATTTTAGGGCAAATGGCTACATAGTTAAATAATGACACTGTTTATGTTATATGTTTAACCTGGTAAAAGGTCTGCTAATTTTGTACATCCGGTGTTGTGTTTTTTTCACATTTTTCCATACTCCTCAGCCAGACAGGTGAAATACACTTTCTAAGCTAGGAAGTAGCAGATTTTACCTGGAGTTATGTTTAATTAATATTAGATATACAATAATTACTCCATTCATTTCAATGCAGTCAGGATTTTTAAACTGTGTATATGCACAATCACAATAATGCCTGTCCGCAATTCCCTCCAGACAACTAGCTACAAAAATATTTAAAAATTTACCCATCAGCAAAAAAAATGTTTAAACCTGTTTTCATGCACATGCGTACACAGAGAGTAAGGCATCATAAAGATTAATGAGCACTCCATTTAATATAATTATTTAGGGTTTATAGAAAATGTACAGAATGAAAAAATATGGATTAGATTATCCATAAAATATAATGGCTCCTTGACCCTGCTGAAATATTTTTAAGTGCCACAGAAGAGGTGTCAGCATTTAAATAAAGCAGTTTGAAATTCAAAAAGTAGAGAAAAATTATTTTAATTATTATAGTTAATTAATCTCCTATTGGGATGGTTATGAAGTGTAATAAAATTATATCTATGTTTTACATTTAAAATAATTTTCCTGATATAGAAAAAAAACTACTTAAATTTTTACATTCAAACTTTACAATTTCTCCCCCCTGCAATAAATAAAATGACTAATATTATATCGAGTTATCTGTCTAATATATACTGTCTGTGTGTGTATGTGTGTGTATATATATATATATATATATACGGTATATGTATTATATGAGCAATACTTTTAATGCTCTGTTCATTTTAACTTTTTGCTTTAAATAAATGATGTTGTAAAATTGGTAAAGTTAGGTGTGTTTTGTAAAAATCAGTTTTAAAATCTGTGTTGACTAATGGTGTGTAAACTCAGCGCTGGGAATAATAGAGCACAGTGAAAAGTTCTGAGTATTGTGCATAGTCACATTTTCATTCTTCTAACAAAGATGTTTTTGTTTTTTTGTGTGGCATCAGTGAGGATTGCTTAATTATTGAAGGTTCCTCTAACTTAAATTAGACATCAAGGGTCATGTCAGAGACAAGTGCTTAAAGAGTACCAAAACCAATTAACACAATGTAATTTTCTGCAGCTCCCCAGACCTTAGATGCGGTGGCTGCATTTGTTTTCTTTAGTTTAGGCCAGGCTTATTTCCTTTATTTTTATCTGGTGATCCTGCCAGTATCATGATCTACATGTGCACAGGAGTGCATGCATTTGTGTCCGCACTTCACATGGTGTGCACACCCAGAGTCAGTATTGGCATTTAAGGGATGCTATAACTCAATAGCAGTGCTGATTGGTCTTCTGTGGGCTTCTTGCTTACTAACCTGTATTCTGCATGTGTTTCCTGTTAATGACTTGGTTTTGACCTAACTTGACCTGATTTTGAAATCTAAACTTTCCAACCAGTTTCTAACCTTGGTTTTGCTCCTGACCTTGATCTGTCTTTTGTTTTGGTAGTGCATTGCTCACTTGCTGCTGACCTTGGCTTGATCCGTGACTTGCTACTGCCTCCGATTCTGCTCCATACTCCTGCCAAGTTCCTGCTTACACTGCATTCAGATTCAGCTGTAGACTCCTATGTATGGCCCTGCTACCTATTTGCTAGCATCATCCGTGAACTATGGTATCCTAGACCCTCAGATGAGCCAGATTTCCTCTTTAACTTCTGCTAGTTCTCCTGCAACTTCTTGCCCGACACTCCTGTACACACATGCTACTGGATCATCCTGGTAGGCATTTCCAGTCTGGGGTTTTGCAAGCTACATCCTCCAGCACTCATGCTCATTCTGCCCCTTTGCATTTGTATTTGATTCCATTTTTGTTCTTGGGTCAATATATCCTGTAAAGTGTATGTAAATCCTAAAAAACTACTATCAGCATACCGCTTATCTGTGATGGGTCTCCTACTTTTTCAGTGCAGGCTTCTTTTGCTTCTCTTTCAATTTAAGGGTCCTGCCAGTGTCAAACTTTAGTTGAACATAGGCCTTGTTTATGCTCGTAGTTGAGGGGTGGTAGAATCATATAGTCGAGCTGCACTTTTACCGCCTCCCAACGATATCTCCTCAAGCTGCAAAGGCAGCAGACAGTGGTGTACACCTGCCTTAGCCATGGTGCAGCTGAATAGAGTTGAGTGGCAACCATGTTCATGCACTTCAGGAGAGGTGGTTTGAGCTTTTTAGGGGTTAAAAAAAGCCAGTGAGGAGGTGACATTGTGCCTTCTCACCTCCTGTCAAACTATTTCTGAAAAGCAATTAACTGTGGATTGTTTTTGAGAGGGAACCGCAATTAGAGTGCTGCTTCTAGGGTAACAGCACTGGCTTTAGTGGTTTACTGTGAGTTTAGTGTTTATATTACTTTTTACTGTGTTACTATTTTTGTTATATTTTTATTAGCATAAATATATGGAATGATGCATTCTGATTACCATGTATTGTTCTTAGAAGCTAGGTTTCCCCTATCATATGCTAACGAACTTGTTGGACTGGTTCATTTTGATTATGCAATAGGAAGTGATTTTGGCAGGAAGTAGAGGGAGGGAACAAAGAACTTGAACACTGTCATGTGCTGACCACAAAAGAAGCACAAGTAGTTTTGGGGGACTCCATAATGACATAACAACAAGGAAGGTTTCTGCCAGAGGGGACTTCACAGATCCTAAGAGAAATTTCACCTAGGATGATGCTAGTGCTCGATTTCCTGCATTTGCTCATGGAGTAGGGCCTGGGGTCCTGGTTTCCTAGGGAGATTGAGAAGCCACTATAACCTGAGCTAAGTAACCTTTTAGCTTTTCCTATTGTACACATCATTGTTTATACTCATTTACTAAGTTTAGGTAGCGTATGCATGTGCTGTATGTACAGTATCTCACAGAAGTGAGTACACCTCTCATATTTATAGTCCAGCTTTGACCAATGTAACTATATACAGTATCTCACGGAAGCGAGTACACGTGTCACATTTATGTAAATATTTAATTATATCTTTTCATGTGACAACACTGAAGAAATGACACTTTGCTACAATGTAAAGAAGTGAGTGTACAGCTTGTATAACAGTGTAAATTTGCTGTCCCCTCAAAATAACTCAACACACAGCCATTCATGTCTAAATCGCTGGCAACAAAAGTGTGTTTGGGGTCGTTATCATGTTGGAATACTGCCCTGTGGCCCAGTCTCCGAAGGGAGGGGATCATGCTCTGCTTCAGTATGTCACAGTACATGTTAGCATTCATTGTTCCCTCAATGAACTGTAGCTCCCCAGTTCCAGCTGCACTCATGCAGCCCCAGACCATGACACTCCCACCACCATGCTTGACTGTAGGCAAGACACACTTGTCTTTATACTCCTCACCTGGTTGCTGCCACACAAGCTAGACACCATCTGAACCAAATAGGCTTATCTTGGTCTCATCAGACCACAGGACATGGTTCCAGTAATCCATGTCCTTAGTCTGCTTGTCTTCAGCAAACTGTTTGCGGGCTTTCTTGTGCATCATCTCTAGAAGAGGCTTCCTTCTGGGACGACAGCCATGCAGACCAATTTGATGCAGTGTGTGGCGTATGGTCTGAGCACTGACAGGCTGACCCCCCCACCCCTTCAACCTCTGCAGCAATGCTGGCAACACTCATACGTCTATATCCCAAAGACAACCTCTGGATATGACGCTGAGCACGTGCACTCAACTTCTTTGGTCAACCATGGCGAGGCCTGTTCTGAGTGGAACCTGTCCTGTTAAACTGCTGTATGGTCTTGGCCGCCATGCTGCAGCTCAATTTCAGTGTCTTGGCAATCTTCTTATAGCCTAGGCCATCTTTATGTTGAGCAAAATTCTTTTTTTCAGATCCTCAGAGAGTTCTTTGCCATGAGGTGCCATGTTGAACTTCCAGTGACCAGTATGAGAGAGTGAGAGAGATAACACCAAATTTAACACACTTGCTCCCCATTCACACCTGAGACCTTGTAACACTAACGAGTCACATGACACTGGAGAGGAAAAATGGCTAATTGAGCCCAATTTGGGCATTTTCACTTAGTAGTGTACTCATTTTTATTGCCAGCAGTTTAGACATTAATGGCTGTGTGTTGAGGTATTTTGAGGGGACATCAAGTTTACACTGTTATACAAGCTGTACACTCACTACGTCACATTGTAGCAAAGTGTCATTTCTTCAGTGTTGTCACATGAAAAGATATAATTCAAATATTTACAAAAATGTGAGGAGTGCACTCGCTTCTGTGAGATACAGTATATGTCTTGTATTGTTTTCCTAAAATAGTTTGCACGTACAGCATTTTTATTTAGTAACGCATATTAATACACTGCAGAGGTTGTATCGCTTCCTTACTTTTACCACAAAGACACAAAACAATACAATTTTTTAAATTAAGGTCTATACCACTTCCATAGGGCCCAGATCTGTCTGGCTACATAGTGAATTTCACAGGTAACAATAGTATTTGACAATAGAGTTGGGCTTGATGTTCGAGTGGAACATAGGCCGTTTGTGCGTTTGGCAAACACACAAACGGTAAGGGCATTCGGCGGGCTTTTCGCACAGGTCAGGTGCAATTCTTTGGCCAATCACAGCGCATGATGATGTCACAAGGGGGTGGGGGTCACCCAGTTGATGGCACCGGGTGGCCCCCACCTCTTAGACAGCTGGCGCAGCTGTCAGGCGGTGGAAGCCAGCTTTGAGAGCGGAGTGGGGTTTTTTTCGTTTTTTTTTTCTTTTTTCGGGTCAGCATCATGACTGACGTTGGATCTACTTCAGGGGACATTTTTTTTATTTTTGTTTTTAATAAAGGACTTGTGAACGACTGTATAGTGGATTACTGGAACCATGTACCCCATACTCATTCACATGGAGTGTCCAGGATCTGAGGGCCCCTTTTTTAAAGGAGGCTTCCAGATTCTGATAAGCCTGCCACCAGCAGACCCCCACAACCACCAGCCATGGTTGTGGTGAAGAGGTCCTTGTTCCCATCAACATGGGGAGAAGGTACTTTGGGGGGGCCTGCCTGCCTCAAAGCACCCCCCATGTTGAGGGCATGTGGCCTGGTATGGTTCAGGAGGTGGGGGGGTGCTTTCTTCCCCTCCTTTCCTGACCTGCTGGGCTGCATGCTCAGATAAGGGTTTTGAATGGATTTTGGGGGGGCCCCCATGCCATTTTTAAAAAATGTTGACGTGGGGGTTCCTCTAAAAATCCATACCAGACCTGAAGGGCTTGGTATGGATGGGGGGGACCCTACGCCGTTTAAAAAAAAAAAATTAATTGTTGCCAATTCTTTTTACATTCTGCTGTCAGATGGGTTCCCCGCTGACAGCTGAAACATTAAAGAATGTTTTCACTACTAAAATACTCGGATGTGGTAAAATACCGCTTAGTGAACTGTCCCGGTTCAAAGTTTGGGGTCAAACTTTTGTTCGGTGCACGGTTGAACATTCGAACCTAATTGGGGGGTGTTCAGCCCATCACTGTTTGGCAATACCATTGGTTCCCCCATGAAGAAAGGTCCTGTCCAGACACCTTCTCAGAAACAGCAATACATGCAAAAGAGGGGTGTAATCCTTCCCACTCTATCCTAAATTGAGGTTTTAGATGGAGTTGAGCTTTCTTCCTACTAAAATCAGCACTGTGATGATATATTAGGCTTATGTTTTTTTTTTTTTTTCTTCCTTCCTTTAAATCATTTTTTTCCCAACCACTAACAAGCAGTTATATACAAGATTCTCTTTTAAATTTCATAATGTTATTCTGATTAACATCAAAATAGTACAACTATAACAGCTTTTCTATACCATGTTTATATATCTCAAAGAAAAGAACTACTGTGTTAGCGTCTAAACATTTCTTTAAATAAATACTAGTTACAATTTGCTCTTATACTGTGATTATTTGTTAGAGAAAGAAAAAGCCTCAAATATCCACACACACAAAAACACAAACACCATATAGAGTATCTCCTTTAACCACCATTTTATAACTATTGCTCGAAATGCCAATGTAGAAACTATTCTATGAATGATCTCAGAATTCATAAACTCAACCCAAGGGAACCACCCCGACAGATGCTGATGATAACAGTCATATATGGTTGCTGTTAGTTCCTCCATTCTCTTTAATCAGTTTATTTAATCTATCCACTCCTTAATGGAGGGGACAACCTGAGTATTCCAACATATTGGTATTACTATATGTGCTGCAGAAAATAAGTAACAAGACAGGCCTCCATCTGATATTAGACTTATATAAGACCTGCCACCAGATCACACTTGAAGCGTCCTCCAGAATAGAGTTGCATTAAAAAGAAACTAGATTGCATTACTTCATCATAGAGAACTTTTCAGTTCAAAGCAATTTATGCCAGGCTTATTATTAAATAAGAGATTTCCTGATTACACAGCACACTCACATCCTTACCCCTAAGTGCTCAGAACTGAGCGGTCCATCTGGCTAGCCGAGACTTCGGAGCCGTTATTCTGTATTCCATCACCTGTTTCCACTCTGGGGTTTATGTGAAGAGCCAGACTTTCATAAAATATCAATTCTATTTACCAGCCACTGTGGACTCTATTAATCAAATTTCAGCCATCGGGAGATTATGAAATCAATCACTGCGTCGAGCTGATTAAAAGATCTTGTTTGTACGTTCATGACACCATTTTACAGGTCTGTGATTTTAATTGGTGAAGCATCATACAGAAAAGGGCTCTCTTAATAAGAGTGAAATAAGCGGGTGGTTCCTGTTGTGAATTAAAAAAAAAAGACATGTCTGGCATCTAGGGCAAATTCACAATTTCTACAGTATGAACAGCATGAATATATTTGATGAATAAACACATAGGGCTGGATTCACACCTTTCCGTATGTGTTTTTGTCTATTTTTTGTGTGCGTTTTCTACACTCATGCATTAACATGCCCTGTCATTGTCATCAACAGTCCCGATAATGTACAATGGCGCATAGATATCAACCCATTGTACAGATGTGAACCATCACCTTTTATGGCTAACCTTTGTACATGTGTGAGTTACATTGGTGTAAATGGGCCCTAAGGGTTCTTTCCCACTGGCAGTAGGGGGGAGGGGCAGCAAAAACGGGCAGCTGGGCAGTGGTTTTACAGCCCCCTGATTGCCCAGCAAAATTCTAAAATTACAGCCTAACAGGGCTATACACTGCAGCTGCAAATCTGTGCTTAGCAGTCGTGGCAAATTTAACTCGGGTTGCAGAATTTGACAGGTGGCAGTCATTCGCTCCTCAAGAGGTGAAAAAAGATTGAGGCTGTTCAACACATATGTCTACATGCTTCATGATACCCATAAAAAAATCTTATTGGGTATCAACATATGTTGATGCACATTAAAATGCATGCTGACCATAAATACAAAGTGTATGGCATATTAAAGATGAATTCCAGGCATTATATATTTTTACATAGTTACAGCTAAAATTACATTATTACTATCACTAATATTATTATGAGGGGTATTCAAGTCAAACCAAGATTTTTGAGTTTATATAATAAAAGAACAAATTTCAAGGAGTGGAAACTGCATTTATTTTTCAACATACTCCCCTGCTACATTTATACACTTATCCCAGCGTTTAACTAATGCCTAGAAAGCTTCAGCATAAAATGATTTGTCAGTACGCCTGAACCATCCTAGGACAGCCTGCTTTAGTTCATCATCAGTGCTGAAATGCTGACCTCCGAGGAACTCTTTTAGGGGTCCAAACAGGTGGAAATTCTGGGCTACAAGGGGGATGTGGCAATACTTCCCAGCTGAGTTGCTATAATGTGCATGTAGTGTGTGAGCTCGTGTTTTGTCCTGGAGAAAGAGGATGCCCTTAGTGATCAAGCCAGGCCATTTTTTTCCCATGCTGAGCGAGTGAACGGAGCGTGAGAGAGAAGAGTATGTGGGGGTGTATATACTGGTGTTGGCTATCAGGCAGAGGATGGAGGCAGATGCTCCGGATTCTCAGCTGTAGGAGAGGAGAGAAAGGGATTTTGAGCTTTCTCTCCACTCCCTGCAGGTATGACAGTATAGGCTAGATGGCTTATGACTGGTCAGCACTGTCACAGAGGGGATTTCAAATCATGTGGCTTTCTCTCCTCTTCTGCAGTTGAGAATCTGGAGCATCTGCCTCCATCCTCTGATGGCCGCTCAGCATGGGATCGGTGTAGGGAGGTTTCCTGACAAGCCTTGGTTCACACAGGAGCAGTGGGGAAACCGCATACAATTTGGGCAGGATTGGCATTCATACTCAAATCGCATGCTATTGTTTGCAGTGCATTTTGCATCCATACATTTTGTATGGATGCAAATTGTACCACAAAGTATCAGTACTCGGTATCGGCGAGTACTTGAGTGAAAGCAATGGTACTCGTACTCGCCGGAAAGAAAATGGTATTGGTGCATCCCTAATAGTTAGTTTTACATAGTCCAGCTTTGACCAATGTAAGTATATATATATATATAGGAGGTGGCCAACCTGTTGACTTTCTTGGGCTGAGTTGGAAGAAGAGGAATTGTCTTGAGACACACATAAAATACACTAACAATAAGAATAGCTGGTGAGCAGAAAAATAAAAAAGTGCAACATATTTGACATTGTTTTTGATAAACTAACACATCAATATCTGGTTCCATGGATGTAGTAGCAATTCTCAATGAATTCTCAAGGTGCTCATCAGATATTTTGGTTCTAATTTTGCCCTTCGCGTGCTTCATTTTTGAAAATACTTGTACATATATATGGGTACTGCTGAAAACTGATGACATGAATAAGGCATGATTGTGAAGGGTGGGAGATTTTTCTTTGGGAAAATAAAACTAAAAGTCCAGTAAACAGACACTGTCCATTTCTCTTCAACCGCATGTGTTCGCTAAGTGTAGATGCATTTTTTACAAAAAATTCCCCCCAAAAAACATTTTTAAATGACTTTATAAATTTGTGTTGGGTTGCATTCATAGCCATCTTGGGCCATGGGCCACAGGTTGGACATTCCTGACATATACCATACCTGACCCCTGGAAGCTGGAAATCATTGTAGTAGATGCCAAAACTCCAGCAATCTCCACTGTTTCCATGTTCTGTGCTGAGGGGCCGACCCAAAGCATTGTGAACACAGGAGGTGGCTGGCACAGGCACCATTCAGAGAATGCAAAGCATTCTCCGATTGGATGAGATGAAGAATGTGATGTCACCCCCCCTCATCTCTCTACCTTGTCCAATCACAGAACACATTGCATTCATTAAGAAAATGCAAAGCATCCTCTGAATGGCACCCATGCTAAGTAGCCAACCTCCTGTAATCAGAATGCAGCATGGCAGCCGCATAGCACAGGATCTGGAAGCAAGTGGAGATCATTGGAGTAGCGGTATATACTTCAGTGATTTCCAGCTTTCCGGGACATCAGCCAGGTACGGTATATACATAGTTACATTGGTCCAAACTGGACTAATTGAACTATGTATAAAGCATCCATACTCAGAACTCTACCTTAACATGTGGCAACATGCATTTTGATATGTTTCCGTTGTTTTCAATAGAAAACGCATCAGGGGAAAGTTGAGGTTTAAATCCACCATTTCTTTTGATCCAACACAATGTTGCTACATCTGCTGAAATAATCAATAAATAAATGAAGACTGGCATTGTGGGAGGTGAAGCCAGGGGCCAAAAGTAAGTAAGGCCAGAGATTCCATGTTTAACCTGTTCTAAAAAAAGGGAAACCGGTTGCTATGGACAACACCCCCTATTTCTCGTTCCCACAAGAGTAGAAAAGGAGACACCTCATTCTGCTCACATAGTCCAGACACCATGGCGGTATTGACCAGGCTGATATAAAACACAAACATTGTTAAATGAGAATAAAGTGAGGCTGGTTACTAATTCCCAGCTGCCATATGTTCCAATGAGGAATGTTCTTTAAATGGATTTAGCTTTTTCAAAAACAAGTCAGAGAGAAATTTGATTTGGCCCGGTGACCCCTTGGTAAGCGCGCATATCTTCACCTGTCACATAACACACTGACACTTGCTTACTTTTGAGCAAAGACTATTGATTTTGCTGATTGGCTCCAGGCTAGTCCATAAAGAACAAATTACAAAGTCAGAGGTCCTCAGTTTGCAATTTCTTGCATGATAACAGGGAACTCAGCAATATTCACGGAGAGAACGGCAGAGACAAAATTCTATCTGTGAAGACAATGCACCTGCAGTCATTCTGCTAAAACTAGTTCTGCCACATCAGCTGTAGAAAACGGGTCGGCGGTGTTACAAGTCAACTTTTTATTTAAAGTGGCCAGAAGCTCTAAAAGGGAAACAGGCAGTTCCATGGATGGCCCTGTAACAAGTCAACGTTTTATTTAAAGTGGCCAGAAGCTCTAAAAGGGAAACAGGCAGTTCCATGGACGACCCTGTAACAAGTCAACTTTTTATTTAAAGTGGCCAGAAGCTCTAAAAGGGAAACAGGCAGTTGCATGGACAGCCTTGTAACAAGTCAATGTTTTATTTAAAGTGGCCAGAAGCTCTAAAAGGGAAACAGGCAGTTGCATGGACAGCCCTGTAACATAGCCAAGAGTGCAAGAAATGGAGCAGAAAAATCTTACTGTTTTAAATGTAAAAATGTAAAAACAGATCCCCAGGACTATCCCAAGCAGCCTCACCAATGCTCTGCCTGTAAGACGAATCTTGGGAGAATGAGTTATCAGGTTTTCTGCCTCAAATTTGTGCATCCCTTCTTTGTCAGCAGGGAGAGCTGAGTTGCTAAGCCACTGCTGGGATGGTGTAAAAGGGTAAGCTGAGCTGCTGAGTCATTGCTGGGAGGGGGAGCAGTGTGTGCTGAATTGCTGAGTCATTGCTGGGAGGGGGAGCAGTGTGTGCTGAAATGGTGAGTCATTGCTGGGAGGGGGAGCAGGGTGTGCTGAAATGCTGAGTCACTGCTGGGAGGGGGAGCAGGGTGTGCTGAAATGCTGAATCACTGCTGGGAGGTAGGAGCAGGGTGTGCTGAAATGCTGAATCACTGCTGGGAGGGAGGAACAGGGTGTGCTGAAATGCTGAGTCACTGCTGGGAAGGAGGAGCAGGGTGTGCTGAAATGCAGAGTCACTGCTGGGAGGGAGGAACAGGATGTGCTGAATTCCTGAATCACTGCTGGGAGGGAGGAGCAGGGTGTGCTGAAATGCTGAGTCACTAAGATGGGGAACAAGGTGAGCTGAGCTGCTGAATCGCTGCTGGAAGGTTGCAGAAAGGTGATCTGAGATGGAAGGTCACTATTGGGAGGGGGGAGCAGGGGGGGCTGAAGTCCTGAGTCACTAAGAGGGGGAGGCAGGGGAAGCTTAGCTGCTTAATCACTGCTGGGAGGGGGGTGCAGGGGAGAGCTGAAATGCTGAGTCACAAAGAGGGGGAAGGAGGGTGAGCTGAGCTGCTGAGTCACTGCTGGGAGGGTGTAGAAAGTTGTGTTGAGCTGCTGGGTCACTGAAGGGAGGGGGGAGCTAAAATGCTGAGTCACTAAGAGGGGGAGGCAGGGGAAGCTTAGCTGCTGAGTCACTGCTGGTAGGGGGGAGCAGGGGGGGGCTGAAATGCCAAGTCACTAAGAGGGGGAAGGAGGGTAAACTGAGTTGCTGAGTCACTGTTGGGAGGGGGTATCAGGGGGGGGCTGAAATGCTGAGTCACTAAGAGGGAGAAGGAGGATGAGCTGTGCTGCTGAGTCACTGCTGGGAGGGTGTAGAAAGTTGAGCTGAGCTGCTGAGTCACTGTTGGGAGGGGGTAGCAGGGGGGCTGAAATGCTGAGTCACTAAGAGGGGGGAGCAGGGTGAGCTGAGGTGCTGAGTCACTGCTGGCAAAGGATGAGCAAGGAACGGGGTAGGGGGGGCTTAGCTGCTGGAACATTTAGACTCTCAGCAGCCTAGCTCCTCATGCTAGATCATGTTATTTAATTAGAAGAGGGTTGGGGCTAATCTGTCTATTGCTTGGAGGGGGAGAAAGTAAAGCTGAGCTGCTGAGTCATGTGTTATCTTTGAGGGGGGGGTTAGCCCCCCCCCCCCCACCCACAAAGATGACATATGACTCAGCAGCTCAGCTTAGTGAACTTAAGGGGTTCTGCTATGAACTTTGAGAAGTAATTACTGTGCAATGCCTGCAGTTACAGGGGTAGGTAAGGGCTTGTTTCTCATTTAATGCTGGATAAGAATGTGTAAATACTAGAATGTGCTTTCCCAACTAGGATATATATATATACACAAATAATCGGAGGAATACTTGATACTTGAGTTGATATAAACCCTGACTGACTGACACAGCTCCGTGTATCACAAAAAATAGCTTTTTTTACTTGTTATAAAACACTAAGCACTTTTGTGCCTTCTTTGCTGCATCTCTTGCTGCTGATGTCTTGCAGTCTCTTAACTCTACATGCTCTTGAGTGACATCTATAGGGGGGCATTTCTCAGGGCAGAGTTCTTGTTGGTGACAACAGTAGACCTTATCAGTGTAATGTGTGTTGAAGCGACTTCATGTAGTCTCTACTGCAAGTCTGTGTGACTGGGTGTTACTGCTGAGCACATTTGGGAGGCCGGGACCAAGCAATGTCACCCAATGACAGGAAGTGCCTGAACATGGGCTTTCATGGCAGGATTACAAGCTAATAATTTATTATGCAGACATAAAGATTTTGAAAATGACTTTTGAAAAAATGTTAACGTATTCAAACTCTTATAACATCTTATTTATTGGGTTGACCATGTACTTTCAGGCTGGCACGGTTGGAAGTTTATTAGAAGCCTAAATCAGCACATTGTACCCTCCACATTTTTCATATGTATCAGAAAAACTGAAAAGAGAATTTCCAGTGCTTTCTCAGTGATGCACATAACCACAAAACCTTTACGATCTTCCACAATGCCCAGTGTCTAATTCTGCCGTAAAATATGCAGAGCATCTGGAGAGGGAATTGTGTGGAGTTCGGCCTGAACGACGTTCATTTGAAAAGGCCCAGCTCTGGCATCAGCATTAGACCGTACCCAGACAGATCATATGTCCGCTGCCTCTCCGACACCTCATCATTTTTCATGGGAGAGCGCCGAAAAACTGCTGATACAAGAGGGGCTTTCCACGATAAACTTAAAGATAAAAATCTGCAGGTGCGCTTCTAAAAGCCGTAGTGTGGGAAGCATAAAAAAGGTAAACATGAATATAACTTTATGGACAAATGTTAAGCCAAGCACATTACTCTAAAAAGAACACAAATTTATACGTGTCCATTAAGCTCTATAACACAAGAGGGGGTTGTAAAGAAGGGGATTTGTATACAACAAGATGGCCTTCTTGGTATAAAATTAAAAAGCTGGAGCTGTTGGGGCACCTTGTGCTGCATGCAAAAAGGTTTATGTTGCAGAAAAGACATAAAATGTAAAAAAATAAAATACAATAAAGGACTAACTAATTAAATAGTGGGGGAAATGGAGGGTTTATGACGCCACTGGAGCAACAGGAAGTGTAACAGGAGCACTGCTTGGGAGAACAGGTCTTAGGAAAATCCTATGAAGGAGAACAGTCTAATTATGAAACGCCATATAGCACTGGATGAAATTCCAAAATACAATCAATTTCCATACTAAGAACTGAGCTAAATGGGTGAATTTAATCTTTTGCTACCAAAAAACAAAAATGTAATATATTGCAGCTTACCAGTCCATGGATGTGGTGTTGCATTTGTTTTCTTTCAAGGTTTATTTCCTTTATTTTTATTTGGTGATATTACCAGTAACACAATTTCAATCTTAACATGACAAAACCCATTCGCCATTCTGCTTCAGGCTACAGTAACAAGATAGCACTATGGTATCCTACTTCTCTCCTATTTTATGTATGTAGCACCCTCCTGAAATATGTTGTTAGAGAGGTTCAGGTAAATTTTATTTAGCTCCTCTGTAATTGGAGCAGTGTGTGATTATCTTTGGCTATTCTGGATTTCACTGGCTGCAGGCTTAACTGCTCCCCCCTGCCTCTTAGTGGATTCTAGAATGCAGTTGTTTGAAAGAAGCAGACACCTGGCCTGTCCCTGAAGCAGTTCCTGGAGGGGAGAGAATGCCCAGTAGGTGGGGATTGAGGATTTCATAAATAGCCTAGGGCCTGGAGCAGCAGGGTTCTTGTCCAGGAAGAGAAAAGCCCAACCTGAATGGCTGTTGCCCTTCTGGGCAGTGTTGCTGACGTCGCAGGAGTACACCAAGGTCTTAGCTCAGTGAGAGCTGGGGGCCTAGTTTCTGAAAATTGCTGGAGGCAAATCAAGGGGATTTACTGAGTATCTGGCCTGGAAATTCACAGGCGAAGTGCCTGACCGATATTGGATGGAGGCATCTAAGTATACAGGGACATTGTGAGTATAGGCTTGAGCACAGGATGCTAGTGACTGTTCGCTGCTCTAACCCTTTGAGCAGCTTATCCAGTGCTGCTAAACTGAGACCTTCTCTTTGCTTGCAGTCTCAAAGTTTGCTTGTTCTCTATTGTCTGCCAAGAGAGGAATTATCCTGAAGAGTGTAGACAAGGTAACGAGAGTCCTCTGGTTTTTTTGTGCACTGAATTTGGAGTATCCCAAAGTCCACCCTGCACACCATCCAAGTTCAATGAGCATTAAATCATAAAAAGACTATCCTTGCCTGGTCATTGAGTTATGAGACTGTAAGAGTTATTGTGTGCCAAGTTGCATGTACAGCTAATTGAGAAGAGAACCTGGGATAAATCAGCAGGGCCTGTCAGGGTCTGAAGTACACATAACAGAAGAGAGGGTTTCCATAGTCCTTGATTTTAAATCCGGACACTTTCACTCCCTTCCAGCAAAGGCCAATTTTCAGCTTTCAGCACTATCACATTTTAAGTGACAATTACTCAGTCATGCAACACTGTACCCATATGATTTTTTTTATAATTGTTTTTAGACAGAAAGGTGCTTTCTTTTTATGGTATTTGATCACCACTGGGTTTTTTTTATTTTTTGCTATGTAAATGAAAAAAACATTCTTTGCTTAACTCTTGTTATATAATTTTGCAAATAAATAATTTTTCTTCATACATTTAGACCAAAATGTATTCTGCTACATTTTTGGGGTAAAAATAACCCAAAACAGTGTATTTTATTTAGTTTGTGTGAAAGCTATAGAGTCTACAAACTATGGGATATATATATCTGAAAATTGAGCAGTTGAGATCCTAAAATGCCAGACGATGGTATGATGTATAGCAGTGATCAGGATGCTGGTATGGGGTATGACGGTGATCAGAACGTTGGTATTTGGGGTATGGCTGTGATCAGAACATTGGTATGGGGTATGGTGGTGATCAGAATGCTGGTATGGGGTATGGAGGTGATCAGGATGCTGGTGTGGGGCATGGCTGTGATCAGGACACTGGTATGGCAGTGATAAGGATGCTGGTATGGCGTATGGCGGTGATCAGGATGCTGGTATGGCGTATGGGGTAATCAGGATGCTGGTATGGGTTATATTGATGATCAGAGTGCTGGTATGGTGTATAAAGGTAATCAGGGTGCTGGTATGGCATATGGAAGTGATCAGGTTGCAGGTATGGCATATGGCGGTGATGAGGGTGTTGGTATGGAGTGTGCCGTTGATCAGGGCACTGGTGTGGGGTATGGCAATGATCAGGGTGCTGGTATGGCATATGTCAGTGATTAGGGTGCAGGTCAGGTGACAGGGCTGGCTGCATTGTTATCAGTGACACTGGTGTGGCTGGCACTGCAGTCTGTGAGTGTACAAGCAGCCTGAGAGGCTGCTGTACACTCACAGGCTGCAGGATCGCTTCTCTCTGCTCTCACAGTGAGAGCAGAGGGATCCGATCTTTAGTTTCACTTTGCTATGTTTACTATGTGATTTCTGTGATTGGACATAGCAATTACATGGTAAAACACCATGTGATCACCCAGACACAACAGTAATGTGATCTGCTGTGTCCGGGCGATATACTGATCGCTGGGTTCCCGGGTGCACGCTCTGTGGCAGTAGCCACCGATGCGCGCTGATGTACAAGTACATTAGCCCACATTGGCAAAGCTTCCCCTCCGACGACTATAGTCTATGGGCGGGTGGGAAGAGGTTAAAGATACCTAGGAACAATTGAATTAACATTTTTAAGCACAGGCAGGGAGAATATTTTTTTTTACGTTATGAAACAGATTTAAACCTTCAATGGTTTATTTAGAGACAAAAAAGGGAGTGAATCACATTTTTGTTTTTAGTTATACTGTCAACATTTGCTGGAAGTTGATTATGCTGAAGCAGTTTTTCTTAGCCAGGGATCAATGGAAGCCTAAGACTCCTCTAGCAGTTCCAAAAGCTTCTTTAAGAAGTTAGGAGTGGTGTATTGACCTCTGGCCTGTCCTTTCCAGCATATTTCTACCACTTCGGCAGTAATTACTGACACCAATGATGTTTTAAGATGTCTAATTGAGCATTTTCACATTGACCACAAATCAACCACTATCAGTGTAAAAGGGCCCTTTTCCCATAGACCAACAATCTAAGGCTCACTTCTTGCACTGGGTGCCAATGTAGAAGGACCACCAATGTAAGGAGCCTTGTAGAGTAATTTCCAGCCTCCACATGGATTGGCTTGGTATGACACATAACGGCTTACATTGGTCCAAGCTGGCCCAATGTGATTATGCAAAAAAGCCAACTCTAACCGTCAGTTTAAAAAGAAAACAAAAAGTGCATCTATGCAATACATGCACTTTTTATCTGTTTATCCCCACATGTTGCAAGCGCAGAAAAATAACTGCTGATGTCCTAGAAATATAATATGCTCCTACCCTTCTCTTTGCCACAAGAAATGTAATTTTTGGTTTTGAACTTCAATGCATGTGGTGTCAGCCCTGTCTACTTCATTTTTGATGCTTTACAAAGAACACGGACCTCTCCTCATGTCCTCCCCCTTATCTACATAACCCCTAATTATGTACAGGCAGAGAGCAACTCAAAGTTGGCAGCTCTAAGATTTGTGGCAAAATCAACAGGTATTTCTTGCACAGATAATACAGATATAACAAAAAACTTTCAATGGTCAAAGGGAGATAATAAGAAAAGGTAATCGTTTTTACATACACATTGAAGCAGAACGTCACCCAGAATAGGAAGTTCTGCTATAATGCTTCATCCCCCCTCCACTTCATCTTTTGAATATTTTGGAGGGGGGGGGAGCAGGTACCTGTCAAAACCTAGGAGATCCAAGCAGAAGTTGCCCCCCCTTCCCGCCTGTAGCCTCTTGAGGCACAAATCTTACATGCGCAGGGGGAAGTCGGCCATGAAGCTGCAAGGAGTCACAGCCAGCTTCCCAAAGTTAGCATGGCAGCACCAGGGACCCCAGTACTGGCAAAGAACCAGCCCAGGACAGGACAGTGCTGGATCCCTGGATAGGTAAGTATTTATTAAAAGTCATCAGCTACAGTATTTGTTTTTTTTTGGGGGGGGGAGAAACTGAAGAATAGCTTTAAGGTAGTACCCCAAAAGGGCAACGTAACAATGTCTCTTTAAAGGGTAACTCCACTTTTGTGAGAAAAAATTGTCAAATAAGAAAAAAAAACATAGCATATACAATTGCGACTCAATTCATATTGTAATTGAATGTTATTAAAAAAAGACCTTTCCTTTTCAATGTGCAGCACTGTAATTTTATGTAAAAAGCAATGCAATATGGCTACCTGGAGGTGTTCTGTTTAACACCCCCTCAAAATATATTTTCCTTTTTGTGTCATTGGCTCACTGATTTTCCCAGAAGTCTGCACCAAGATACAAGTCATATTTTTGGCATCGCCTGCAACAAAAATGTCATTGTGGTGAGATACTCCCAAAGGGAAATTACATCTAAAGGGATGCAGACCCTGCCACTTTCCCCATTAGAACCCTGCAGGTACAGCAGCTAATTGATAATTATAAAACCACTCCCAGACAGATTAGCTCTGCACATGGACACAGACAAACAGTTATTTCTGCAGAATAGCAAAAGGTCAGAATCTGCAATAAAGTTTGTTAAGATCCCTGCAATGTACATAGATTACCCAGAAGGGAATGTTTTTTCTCAATAAAAGTGGAGTTACTGTTTAAGCCCATGCTAAGAGAGGAGCCCACAGGAACAGAAATTCTGATGTCTCCAGAAGCTGCTGGGATTCCTGATTAAACAGGAAACCCCATTTAGACAGCACATATATTTCTGTCCTATAAAAGCAACAAGCTTTTTTTATTGTCCTGAATAATCTTAGGAGGCTTCAAGATCCAGCGACGGAACGTTCACAGTTTCAATAAAACTGAAGCTTTAAAATCGCGGCATCCTTTAAAAACACTAATGACCTGAGAAAAGGTGGCACTTTGGAGATAAGAAAGATTTTAAACATGTTAAACTTCTCAAAGAAGGAATTCTCTGCTACCGATAAACATTATTACGCCAGCTCTCTATTAATATTTAAAATAAATTTGCAGAGAGAAAAGTGAATTTTTACAGTCTGATATTTGTTGTGTAATTCAGACAGGTAATTAAGAGGTGTTATCTGAAATTATATCAGTTAGATTTTAACGCAAAACATTGTACCATGTCGAACAAAAATAAGGAAAAAACTGTTCTATTTGTACTGGTGAATTATTTATTTAACTCATTTAAAGTGGAAGCAGGGACACAGTTAAATACACGGCTGAAATATATGTAAGGGAGCTGCCTAACATTTTGTATGTCTGTACAACCAGGGGTAGACTGACCATTTGGAAACTCGGCACTGCCCAAGGGGCCGGGGTCAGTAGGAAGCCCCATGACATGCCCCTGGTACCTTATTCATAGGCTTTTTTGAGTTTGGGCAAGGACACAGGGGCCCCATGATCCCCTATTGCCCAGGGGCCCCATGCGTTTTCAGTCCGCCCCTGTGTACAACCATTCCTCAGATTTACATAACCCCAGACTGATACTGGTATTCCTCTGCTCTCCCCCTCTGCCAGCATGTTCCTTGTTTGTACTTTTGCACGCAGAACATCTGATTGGCTCCTAGTCCTGCCCCTCCCTCTCCTGGTCTGAACATCACTGTACAGTTGATGGCTAGATGCTAATAACATGTCAAATTCAGGAACCTACACTTGTTGCGTTTAAAAATACAGTTAATTATACACCCAAAAATGCATTCTATTTTCTTTTTTATGTAACACCCTCCTAGTTACACTAGGGGGAGTTGGAATCCCTAATGGTTAGTCGGTATCTGCTAGCAGTTCAGGTGTAACAGCCAGAGGGGCCAAACTTGGGTCAGGGCTGAGAGACTCTGCAAGCCAGCCTCTCTGGAATCCTTCCCCCTGCTCTGAGGTTCTCAGGGAAGGCCTTGGAGGTGGTGGGTGGATCTGAAGAGTAGCTGACTGCACCTCTTTAAGGACTTCAGCCAATCCCCAACAGGAGGTTGGAAGGGGGCTGGACTCCTTAAAGAGATGTTGGAGCCTGCTCAGTCAGGAGGAGCAGAAGGGTGGTGGAGTGGAGAAGAGAGGAGAGAGTTGTGAGGAGGAGCAGAAGGGTGGTGGAGTGGAGTAGAGAGGAGAGAGATGTGAGGTTGGCGAAGGAGGGCCACCAGGATGCCTGCTGGGATGGGGTCTGCCTGCGAGCCTGGTTCAGCAGAGGAGGAAAACATATGACTCTCTGGTCCCCTGGGAGAGGATCCCCTGTGTTGCAGGTGGGAGCTGCCCTCCTATCAAGCCTGGTATCTGCACCCATCCACAAGCTTGCAGGAGGGACACCTGAGTGAGGACACCTGCTCCCTCTGGGTGGATAGGGGAAAGAGCACTCTGGTGGGAAACCAGATTAGCCCCCTTCTAGTGACTGCGTACCTATTGAGGGAACAGGAGCCAGATCCTCTTTCTCAGGATAAGAAAGGAGTACCTACAGACTGTCGGGTGGAAGAGGAGTTCATCTGGGGTCTGGGGTACTACTAATGGAGCTGCTGGATAGCACTCTAGTAGTGACTGTGTGAGGCCTTAAAGGAGAAGTTGCACATAGTTCAGGAAGTTGTTCTCAAGAATCAGTTCCATTGGCCATCCTATACACCCCTATACCCCATTAAAGTTCAATCTCTCAAATAGAATCAAAACCAATGCTCAATGACTGGTTTCCTGTCTATGGATGCATGGCTGTGAAAGAATGTTAAAGGACTGGCAGTGCAGAACTATTGGGGAACCCAAACAATTAAAAATTCAACAGCAATCCCTAAGGGGGTAGTGATACATTTATATTTACCAGAGGTTTAGATTTAAAGAATAGGTATCATCAGAAGTTGAAAATGATTGTTAGGCCCCCCGGTGGAGCCAGTGCACATCACACTTAGACCCTTTTAAATCTGCGCAGTGGTTGCTCAGCAGAGTGGTTGGATAGCTAACCACCCCCCCCCCCCCCTACACACCTTTCCAAGCATGCTGCTATCAAGGAGATGAATACCTAATTATTTCTGACTGACAGCACAGGAGAGGAGACAATGACAGACAATACACACAAAACCTGCACAAACCCCCCTTCCCCTTCTCTGTAATCTGCCAGATGAAACATCTGCTGCTGTCAGGAACCCCAGACCTTACCACGGCGCATGGGTCTGCGCATGCGTGGTATGCTGGGGCACACTAGCGTGCGAGCATTAGGACCTGGACACCCGCGATGGCAGCGGCGATCATGCATGCGCACCAATGAGGGCGCAAGGCGCCCTATTTAAACAGGTCAGGTCTGTGCTCTAGTTGCCGTATGGTCTTTACCTGTATCCTGTGTTTCCTGAGATTGCCTTGTTGCTGACCCTGCCTGACCTTGATTCGCTGACTGCCTCCTGCTCTGATCCCTGGCTTGTCTGACCATTCTCCTGTCTAATCCTGCACGTTTGATCTCCTGTTACCGATGGGAAGACACTTTGTATTATTCTAACTCGTGATTCTGAAGTGCAGACTCCTGTTGAGTCCACCACCCACAGAGCCCTCAGGGAAGGGAGTTGAGAGGTGCAGTATCCAATCGGATGATCCAGATGGGGCCCCCCAAAAAGGATAGATGTGTCCAGAGGGAAACCCAGAGAGAATAGACGTGTCCATAAGAGGATTCTACTGAACCACTGAGATGATATATCTTCTTTTATGCATATTGGAATTATGCATCTGGTGAGTGTGTAATTCTATTATTTGATCACCAGAAGGCATACAGTGGACCATATAATTTGCATTCCAGCATCCTATGAAGTCATTACATAGACTTTAGCACCTTGGCACTATTAGTCACCTTTTGGATGTTTGTTTGCACTACCGTCACTTTATTTATTTCAACCGCAAGTGGGAACATATGCTTATTTAGGCTATTTATTGTGGTTATACTATAACAGGATATTTTTCCCAGTATATAAACATTTGCACTTTATATCATATTGACTTAAGACTTTTCAGCGCTGCACCTTATGTTGATAATAATAGAGATGTAATTCTTATTTTGTAATGCATTAAATCTGTGGCCAAACTGTTCCAAAGCTAAAATTTGCATATTTGTGTTTATTCCTTGGGGATGTTTTTTTGAGGGTGGCCAATTTTTATGTTTTCCTCTTTCCTAACCTTCCACCTAGGCTTGAACCAGGTCATGTACCACTCTGCTTTATATCACAACAGGGCCTCTTTTTAGCCTCTGTCCATTTTTTATTCAATTTGATGGCCATTCAGTTCTGCTGAACTTTATGAGGTTGACTGAAAATGTATTACTGATCCTTCTGCAATGACAAGTTGTGTTGCGAGAGAGCTAGCAAAGCAGTGACACGCACAAAAAAAAAAGAAAATCTATTCTGATATCACCTTCATCTCTTAGCTATTGGCAGTTGTCAGTCAAAGTGTGATATCATATAAACACCTTCCGATCTGAGGCTTAAGTTTCCAGACGAGGGCAAAATCCTGTTAACTTCTGACACTGTCAGCTTTCCGAGAACAGACTTTTTTTCCTGTCCATGGAGAGATTTCCAAGGCCAGCATATTTAGGATTATGTATCATCTGAAATTATAGACTGAATAAGAACTCAGCAGGGTGGAGGAAAAGAAAGAATGAAGTGCAAAGTAAATATGTATGTTCAGGAGAAGGTAAAACCATCAGTGGTGGAAGGGTAGGGAATACTTATCTGGCACCAGTCTAGTGTGGCTGTAATAGTTGGGGGAGGGTTACAGAAAACCTAAACTGTGGAAGCTGTGCTACAAAAGGGCAAGCAGATGGCAAATGTTCAGTCACCAGTATTGGCTGTGGTCCTGCTACAGCTGATCTTATCCCCATTACTGACTAAACGGGCCTTCTTCTGTGCTGTATCTCATTGTGGAGGTGCTTATCTTGTTAGAAACAGGGCTGTCCCCCTGATTACTTCCTCAGGTTAGGGCTGTCCCCCTGATGACTGGTGATCTAATGACTGGTGGTGAAAAATTCAGGAAGCAGCAGGAGTGCTGCTGAAAGCAGAAGCAGGGAGATCCTTGTACAGCAACTCCCCTGGTACAGCTTTCTCTCCAGCAAGGAGAACAGTGAGCCGAACAATGGGGACATCAATAGATCTCACGCTGTATCTTGTGAAATCAGCAGTCAGAAGCAGCAGTGCTTTACATGATCTCACACTGCAGATTTAGAGACCAATGAGTTTCAAAGCGTAGGAGTGCCTACAGTTGCAAGAAAAAGTATGTGAACCCCTTGGGATTACGTGGAGTTTTGCATGAATTGGGCATAAAATGTGCTCTGAACGTCATCTAAGTCACAACAATAGAAGAACACAGTCTGCTGAACATAATACTACACAAACATTAGATGTTGCCATGGTTTAATTGCACATAACATGTAAACATTCACAGTGCAGGGAGGAAAAAGTATGTGAACCTTTGGACTTAATAACTGTTTGACCCTCCTTTGGCAGCAATAACCTCAACCAAACGTTTCCTGTAGTTGCAGATCAGACCTGCACAACGATCTGGAGTAATTTTGGACCACTCCTCTTCACAAAACTGTTTCAGTGTAGCAATATTCTTGGGATGTCTGGTGTGAATCGCTCTCTTAAGGTCATGCCACAGCATTTCAATCGGGTTGAGGTCAGGACTCTGACTGGGCCACTCCAGAAGGCGTATTCTGTGATGTTGCAGCCATTGTTTTGTTGAATTACTTGTATGCTTTGGGTCATTGTCCTGTTGCATCACCCATCCTCTGCGGAGCTTCAGTTGGCGGACAGATGGTCATACGTTTTCCTGCAAAATGTCTTGATAAACTCTGGAATTCATTTTCCCATCAATGACAACAATCCGTCCAGGCACTGAGGCAGCAAAGCAGCCCCAAACCATGATGCTCCCTCCGCCATGTTTTACAGTGGGGATGAGGTTTTGATGTTGGTGTACTGTGCCTTTTTTTCTCCACACATAGTGTTGTGTGTTCTTCCCAAACAACTCAATCTTGGTTTCATCTGTCCACAGTATATTTTGCCAGTAGTGCTGTGGAACATCCAGGTGCTCTTTTGGAAACTTCAAACGTGCTGCAATGTTCTTTTTGGACAGCAATGGGTTCCTCCGTGGTGTCCTCCCATGTACTCCATTCTTGTTTAATGTTTTCCTTATTGTAGATGTGTCAACAAAAATGTTAGCATGTGCCAGAAATTTCTGTAGGTCTTTAGCTGACACTCTGGGATTCTTCTTTACCTCATGCAGCATTCTGCGCTGTGCTCTTGCAGTCATTTTTACAGGACGACCACGCCTAGGGAGAGTAGCAACAGTGCTAAACTTTCTCCATTTGTAGACAGTCTGTCTTACCATGGACACACGAACATCAAGGCTTTTGGAGATACTTTTGTAACCCTTTCCAGCTTCATGCAAGTCAACAATTCTTGATCATAGGTCTTCTGAGAGCTCTTTTCTGCGAGGCATGGTTCACATCAGACAGTGCTTCTTGAAACCAGTAAACCCAAAACAGGTGTGTGTTTTTTAAGGGCAGGACAGCTGTCAGCAACACATCCAATATCATCACACTGATTGGAGTCAAGGTTGGCTCACTCCTGGCTCCAATTAGCTCTGGGAGAAGTCATTAAGCTAGGGCCTCACATACTTTTTCCTCCCTGCACTGTGAATGTTTACATGTTATGTGCAATTAAACCATGGCAACATCTAATGTTTGTGTAGTATTATGTTCAGCAGACTGTGTTCTTCTATTGTTGTGACTTAGATGACGTTCAGAGCACATTTTATGCCCAATTCATGCAAAACTCCACGTAATCCCAAGGGGTTCGCATACTTTTTCTTGCAACTGTAGGTGCAGGAAGTGCACTGCTATTGTTCAAGTAGAACGTCAGGAGGAATTTAAATAAATAAAAGGTATATATTTCACTCATTGAGTTGCTTAGGCAAAATTTGCATGAAAAAAATACACTGTACTTTTTCTTTTCATCTAGACGCAGAAGCACATCCATCCCAGAGTGTTCATTTTTCTGGCTGTGCTCGGAGAACAGCCTGCCTGTCCTCCAGTGGTCAGACTTGTGCTGACAACCCCCTCCCCTGCACAGCCATTCACTGGGAAGGTCAATGTACTGCCATTTATCCACCCCCTAGCTCTCTAAAAGCCCCTTATGCAGCTGAGAACAGAAATGATGTGTTCACATAAAAATAAGTAAATAAAAAAACTAAAATGTATATATTGTGGCAGTGCGGTATCCTGCCACGGTGGAAATCACGATGGAGACCCAGGATTCTCAACCATACAGGTTGAGGGGCTCCAGGCAGTTCTCATAATGCAGAGGAAACTGGTTTATCAGTTTCCTCTTTGGTTTGTAAAAACTGTTTTGGGACCTGTAGCCTGGAGATTTCTAAGAGATTTGGGAGGGATGAAATCTCCAATCCTAGGCCCATAATTTGAGAGCAGCCAGCGCGCTGATTGCACAGGTGTGTGCAGGCCTTTTTGTGGAGGCCAGGTCATGATTCTGAGCTCCACCCCGGCAGATAGGAGTCAGGAGGGCTCCACCTGGAAGACAGGAGTCAGGAGGGCTCCACCAAGGAGAGGTGGAAGCCAAAAGCGGCAAGGAGCTGCTTGGGAGTAGCTGTGTGCTAGTGGCTAGCTGTGTGCAAGAGCCAATATTTTGAAGGAGTCTGCAGGAGACAGATGTAAGCCTGAAGAGGAAGGCTAGAGAGAGTGTTTATATCTGAGAGAGCCAGGAGGCTGAATTTTGTGTACGTGGATGATCGATACCCCTGTGTGGGAAACTTCTGATGTTTTGAACTTTCATTTAAATAAAAGTGGGCTAAAAAGGCCTTAAAAAGCAAGCGAGTTGCTGTGTGCGTTTAACAAAGCTCTACCCTTTGAAGCGAGTTCTCACAAGTATATACAAAAATGCTAAATCATCCACAATTATAATATTTGTAGGCTATGCATGCTGCATAAAGTGACCAATGTAAAGGTACAACTCTGTTTATTTTGGCAAATGGAAAAATGGCACAGAAAATGTGGCCAAGAAAGCTTTGATTTCCTTCCCCCAGCCTGTGACAGTAGGGAGAACATCTAAAAGAGCAAACACAAGGAAAAAATGTGCCACATCCTGACTACAGGGGAACAGTGCAAAACATCTAATCATGACAGTGCCAGGAAACTTAGACCTGTCCACTATGATCCTGAGTGCTGCAGATTTAATTGCTGTTGATGGCTGCTGGTCAGTCATGCATGACAATATGTGTGTGTGGCGCTGCTCCCTGCCTGTGCTCATTGCTGTCACCCGTCACTCCAGGTGATGGGATCAGCCACTCGGACTGCGCTAGAGAAAAGAGAAGATATAGCCCCACAGACACAACACACACATCACGTTTTCTCCGAATGGGGGGGGCTGAGCTACACCAGGGAATGTGTCCGCTTGTTTACCATCTAGAAATTGCATACACTCCAATCTCAATATATATTTTTATAGGAGCAAAGATTTGCTGACGGCTGGCGTCTATTATGGGTGTGAAGGAAGGATTGTGCTGCGTTTCCCTTTAAAGTGGAACTCTTACCAAATGCGAAGGTTCCCATTTAACCATTATATTTATAGGTTGAAAAGAAAAGTCACATTTTATTCACTGAACCACAGTACTTGTACAGTTTAGTTTGTAACCATACTGACAGAAAATCTATTCTTGGGATTTTTTTGTTTTGTTTTTTTTCCAAAAATTTCCCAAAATCTCTTTCACTAAAGCAGAACTCCAGCCAAAAATAACAAGACAAGAATGAACAGCCAATAAAAAGGGAAAATAACAACAAATTTTGCTGCAATATTCACCTTCAAGCCAGAGATTTCCCCAGCAATATTTTTTTCTGCCACTAGATGTCCTCATTCCCAATGGCTGGTATCATTTAGTTTACCTTCTGTGAGCCCAGGTCATTCTGGAGCCGCCTCTAAGCAGTTACTTACACTGCTTGTATTTAATAATACATTATGATGAATTGATGATTACATATCTGCATTAATTTGTGTCTTGCCTTGGATAGGACGGCACTGGTTAGTAACTTTATATTGAACACCCCCACCTTCTTCTGTGACCTACATATTTCTGTAAAAGTTCCTTAAAGTTGAATTCCAGGTATGGCAATTTTTACTTTTGTCTAGCTTGGACCAATGTAGGTATGTATGTGTAGGATGCCCCTGGAAGATGGAAATCACTGTAGGAGGCACTGTTTGGTCTCGTGCCAAGCTTGCTGCACTTCTGCTTACTGAACGCAGGAGGCCTCTTGCTTTACATGGGCGCCATTCAGTGAACGCTTTCCATTTTCTCAGTAAATGCAAAGTGTTCTCTGATTGGATGAGGCTGAGGAGGAGACTGTAACATCACCACCCCTTTCTGCCTCATCCAATTAGAGAATGCTTTAATTGAGAAAACAAAGAGTGTTCCCTCAATGGTTCCCATGCCAAGCAAGCAACTTCCTGTGTTCACAATGCAGCAGGCCAGCCACTTGGTGCAGGATCCGGAAGCAAGTGGAGATTATTGTTATTATTATTATAATACAGGATTTATATAGTGCCAACAGTTTGCGCTGCTCTTTACAACAAAAGGGCAGACAGTACAATTACAGTACAATTACAATACAAATTAATACAGGAGGATTCAGAGGGCCCTGCTCCTTAGAGCTTACAATCTAAGAGGGAGGGTTGAGAGATACAAAAGATAATAACTGTGGGGGATGCACTGATGGACAAAATACATGTACAGTTGTTAGGTGGGGGCAGGATAGGCCTCTCTGAAGAGATGAGTTTTCAGGGATCATGGTATCTACTACACTGATTTCCATATTCCACTGGGATTGGCCAGGTATGGCAGATACTTACTTACATTGGTTCAATCTTGACCAACATAATTATCAGACATGTGCATTTCATTTTGATTAGTTTTTTGGACGTAAATTTCATTTTCAGAGATTTGGATGTATATGAATTCCCCAATGGACATTGAAACTTATGTCAACAAATCTGAAAAGAGTTATACCTAAATTAATAAATGCACTTGTTTCATTGGGATGACGTCACATGAAAGTAGTTCACGCCCAAGGGGAAATTAATCTAATTGTTAAATTTGTTTGATAATTTGAATTTGGATAACAATCCATTGGTTAAATCAGATGCACTTGATGTCAGTCTATATTGTCCAATCAGCTCATGTAATTTCTTTTTGGCGGGTTGGACTAGTGTCTAAAAATATTGAATCCTTCCAATTCAAATCCGTCTGATTCAATAGTATATTGAATATATATCAATCTATATTATAGCAGTCTTCCAGAAAAACTGCAGATTTTATTAATCCACTCAGACCATGGAATATACGAAACGAATGGCAAAGATTTGAAATGAGTTACGAAAACAAATTGGGTCAACATAACGAATATGACCAAAACAAAATTATTCAATGAACAAATGCATCTGAAACAAATGCAGGTTTCCGGCATACACATAATAATAATGTAAAAATAGGAATTAATAGGTATTGTTTATGAAGGGATTTTACATAATGGGTGGTTTGGTATTTTGGCACTGCAAGTGCAAAAAGTAAAAGGCAAAACCAATTAAACTGTATATTGTAGACATATTTCTATGTTAGATTGTGACTTGGTGGCAGTAAAAACATATGGTTAATCTGCTTTTTTACCTCACTAGCTCCTTAACCTAACATGGCATCTGGAGAGAGTGGTAGACATTCCATAGCAAAAATTATACCACATGTCGCATTTGGAGGCCAGTACCGTAATGAATGCAGTTGTAGAGCAGTGCTGCAGCCTTTCAAGGGTTTAAACAGAAGTCCCAGAGGCAACATATCGCCTTTGAACAGCCTGTCAAATGCCTCTGAAAAGTGTTCCACCACTGATCGTATTTCAGAGGAGCAGCATTGACAATTGCAAGTCTAACTCTCTGCACAAAACAAAAAAAACATGTAGCAGATATCTGCAGCATATGTACATTTCCTCATGTTTTATCATTTTAAAAATGCTGGTAGTACAAAGAAAGTACCTCTTGAGCCTACCAAATATCCAGTGAGCTCCTAAACTTTCTTTGGTCAACAGCACTGAACTGAAATCCCATGTCATGTGGTCAACCCTGCCTGAGTTCTTCCCTGCTTCCCTTCACTCCTCGCTTTTTCTCTCCACAGTTTAAAGCAACCTTTCTCAACCAGGGTGCCTTGAGCTTTCTTCAGGGGTGCCTTGGCAAAATCTCTGAAAATTTCCCAAAACGTGTATACAAGCCAGCGGGTGGACAAGCCTTTTAGTTACACAAAGCCACAGATTTTCATTGTGTACCATTACGACCTTCTAGCCGCCTGCATCCTGACAACCAATGACATCATCAGTTGATAAGGAGGATGTCACCTGCCTGCACGGCATCCTAGTTTGACCCTCCCCCGCCCCTCTCCATCAGTGCTGGGGTCACATTAGCTCAGTGATGGAGAAAAACTGAGGGAGAAGAGAAACACTGGGATACTAGTCAGTACCAGTGTGCATAAGTGTATTTTCTTTGAAAGAATAAATCACCTCTAATGTTGGGTGCCCTACATGTGTGGATGTTACTGTGTTATATAAAACTATTAGAATAGTTTTTTACATTTTAGAATGGGGTGCCCTTTTAAAATTATGGACAGTCTTGAGGCACGTCCATAATTTTAAAGGGTGCCTTGACTGAAAAAATGTTGAGAGACACTGGTTTAAAGAATAAATGTAGTGGTATTTTTTTCTTGAAATCAGCACCAGGGACAGTACCTATAAAGAATGAAAAGTTTCCTGTGTGCTGATGGCTGCTTTGTTAGTTGAAATCTTCATTCCTCTGCCCACAGATACCTCTGCAGATGTGATCTTCCAGTGCTGTGCAGTTTAGCCACTGGACCTGTCGCAGGCGATCATCAAAAGTGCAGAATTTGCCTGCCCGTTCCACCCGTCTCCTCCAATCATAAAATCTGTACTCATGTTTCCGCAAAGCCCTTTATGAATGAAGTAGGCAGATCTTATATTCATCTATCTGTCCTCCATTCATAAGGTGCTTTGCAGGAAACAATATCATTCCTATACCTGACATCTCTATACTACCCCCCTCCTACCACCTCTCCTTAGCCCTTTACCAACTGTCTTCCTTACCCTACCACATTTCCTCCCCCTTCCCACCTGACCTCTTTATCCTACCTCCTGTCCTTGTCCTACATACATCTGTTCTCTCCCCACTACATCCTGTTCTGTCTATATTACCTTTTGTCCTCTCCCATTTCCCACCTGTCCTCTCCATCCTACCACCAGTCCCCTTTCCCCTTCACCTGACCTCTCTTTCCTACCTCCTGTCCTCTTCCTCATACCTCTTGTAATCATCACCTGATAACTCTAACCTATCTTGTTTCCCCTCCCAGCTATCACCAGCCTACCACCTTTCTTCTCCCCCTTACCACCTGACCCCTCTATGCTATCTACTGACATCCCCCTACCTGTGCACCCCATACTACCACCTGTCTTCTCCATACCATCTGATTCATTTATCTTATCACCTCCCCCCCCCCTCATTACCACCAGACCCCCCTATTCTACTACCTACTGTTCTCATCATCCTATCACCTGTCCTCCCTATCCTACCACCTATCCTCTCCTTCTTACCACCTGACCTCTCTCTCCCACCTCCTGTTCTCTCAATTGTACCTTTTGTAATCATCACCTGACATCTCCAACCTATCTTGTTTTCCTTCCTAGCTATCACCTGTCCTCCTCAACCTACCACATTTATTCTCCCCCTTACCACCAGACTCCTCTATCCTACTTACTGTGCTAATCATCTTACCACCTGTCCTCCCAAGCCTTCCACCTATCATCTCCCCATTACTACCTGGCCCCTCTATCCTAACTACTGTCTTCTCCATTCTTCCACCTTTCCACCCCATCCGACCACCTGTCTTCTCCCCTCAAACATCTGACTCCTCTATCCTACCACCTTTCCTCTCCATCCTACTACCTGTCCTCTCCTCCTTACCATCTGACCTCTATATCCTACCTACTGTCTTTTCCATCCTTCCACCTTTCCACCCCATCCAACCACCTGTCTTCTCCCCTTACCATCTGACTCCTCTATCCTACCTCCTGTCCTCTCCAACCTACCACCTGTCCTCTCCACCTTACCACCTGAACATTCTATCCTACCTACTATCCTCCTCACCCTACCATCATTCCTTGCCCTCTTAGCTTCTGAGCCTTTTATCCTACCATCTGCTCTCTCAATCCCATCTACCATCTACCCTCTCCCCCTTACCACTTGACCTCTGCATCCTACCTCCTGTCCACTCCATCCAACCCTCCAATATCTCCTTCCTACTTCTTGTCATCGAACCTCTACCACTTGACTTGTCTACAACACATCCTACCTCTCTCTACTGCCTCTGGTTCTATGCATAATGGTGTAATGGATTGTGTTAATCTCAGATAAAAGGTAAACTGAGTGAACTTTCTGACTTTAACACAGCTTCATTGTTTACTAGATGGCATTAGCTGCTCCCCAATTGATTTTACTTCTCTTTAATGTTATGCTTGTGACTTCCTAACATAATAATGCTATCTGCGCAATGCCACCCTGTACCTTCCCAAGCCTCACTGTCTGTCTGTGGTCATTTCTGTAAGATCAACAATTATGCTCGAATCTGAACGTTAGCCTTTTTTTTCCTCCTTTCTTCTTTAGTGGCTGAACATTTTGTTTAAATTAATGGAATGAAAACAATGGCCTTTGAGACAGGCTTTTAAATATCGCCATTAGTACACAATTTATTCTGCCGGCCAGACAAGGAAAATATAATTGCGTGATTACATTTATAATTAAAAACATTATCTTAAATTAAAGGATTTCTCCTAAATTGAGACGGGAATTTATTCCCAAAAGCTTTTGTTAGTTTCAACTATATTACTGGCTGGTTATTAAATTGCACCGTAGAAAGGGGTAGCCTCCCCCCCCCCTCCTTCCATGAATGAAGATGGAATTGATTTTAAAAGTTAAACAGGCAATACAATGACATTGTTTAAAATTCAGATTTACCAAGGAGCCCATTCAGTACATTCAACATCTCTGTGCGGACAGGTAATCGTTTTGTTTTGTCACAATGGCAGGTTGAACGCACATGAATGCGCTCACGCAAGAGAACGTGATTGTTTATGCTGTTGCTGTGACCAACTCATCAGCTAAATAAACAACTGAAATGTGTATTTGTGAACTGTTTTACCTGCTATGATTGATGTGCTTTTGTTTAGCCAGACTTGTGATGCCAGCACCCCCACCAGACAGCAGAGCCAGGTAAGTGACCTTATTGTTCCTCACAGCAAATAAGCAATACAGCTTGATCATTGTTCCTCCCCACTTGGCTTGTGATTGGACAATGAAGGAGCATCACCTCACCAAACTGGTCTAGGCATCAGTCCCTACCTTCCTCCTCAGCAAGCGCCCAGTGTTAAATTGACATCAATGCAGGCTATTACACTAAGCTAATACAAAGACAGTTTCAGGCACTTATTCTAATTGTATTTAAAAATATACTTAGACACTGTTACCTGCCCATTCATGGCAAAGGGACAGTACCTCTAGATGGAGCACCCCATACTGCCCCCAGGAAGGTATGCTTCCCTATTCAAGGAATATATACTTATGCCGCTGCAGGAGTCCACCCTGAGTAAGTTCTGGTGGCTATACCTTGCTGAGGTGTTGTACTATCATTAAGCACTGTCATTCTTCTCCGATTGGATAAAGTGATGGCGGCACTTTAATAACTGTATAATAAACATATATATGCATTGTAAGTGTTTCTGATATCTGGAGCTTTGGCACTAATATGAACCTTGGCTGTTCAGGATATAGTTAAGGTAAGATTTGTCTTCAGTGGCCACCCCATGTGACTTCTTGAACCCCCTTTAAAAGTGCTGTGACTTGGAATTGGTTGGAGAATGCAACAAAAGGAGCAGGTATGTCCAAAGGTAGCCAGGAACGTAGCTAGGAAGTATGGCAGGGAACGTTCACCATGAATCCCTTGTACGCTTGTAGGTGTCTTGGTCCTCTAGACTCTATATGAAATATCATTTTCTGGCTTGTTAGTCAAAATAAAGTGTCTGTGAGCCAAAAGCACTAGATACTGATCCATATAAAGCATTTTAATAAGAGTTATACAGGCAATAATATCATAGGCAGGGGCGGACTAACCATTTGGAAACTCGGGCACTGCCCGAGGGCCCGGGGTCAGTAGGGGGCCCCATGAGATGCCCCTGGTACTTTTTTCATAGGCTTTTTTGAGTTTGGGCAAGGACACAGGGGCCCCATGATCCCCTATTGCCCGGGGGCCCCATGAGTTGTCAGTCCGCCCCTGATCATAGGCAATGATTTGTAGTAGCTTATTTATTGAAAGTTACATTATCAGCATTCAAAAGTGATCAATTTCCAATCAATTTTAATAAGATATCTATTAGAATTAATTGACTGTGAAAATAGGTCCAAATATATTGGATTAGTTTATGGAATAAAAATAGATCCTTTAAGCTGGGTTCACACTGATGCGGTGCGGAATTCACAATGTTTTCGGTGCGAATGCCGCACCGCATCAGAATCGCACCTCGTTCATGCGAACAGCTGTGAGTGTGTATGTAAAGTTAACAACACCCTGAAATCGGTCCGCAAAACATGGTGTGATATGCAGAATCGGATCACATAGGTGTGAATACCCATGCGATCCGATTCTAGTGCAGACCCAAAAAAGGGTCCTGCTCCTTTTTGTGCAGGTACTGTGCAATTAGAGCCATACAGAATGCACTGCGGTTCCTGTGCAAATCACATGTGATGTACCAAGCCGCATATATGTGAACCCAGGCTGAGTCTTGAAAGCTGATCCATCATGACACAGCTACAGTACTTTGCCTCTGTGCAGGAGGTGCCTGTAATAAAGACTAGTCACTGCTGCTCTCATTCCCTGTGGGAGGGTGAGTAGTCTTGTATCGCCCCCTCCTGTAGTTTACTGCAGGAAGCCTTTGGTGGATGGGCCTGCTGGGCCCCACAACTCTGCTTTGTGCATGTATAGCACAGTGATGATAATACTGTTACTTTTAAAAGGCAATATTTGGGTATTTAATCCCACGGCATTTGTATTTAAACCCATTGAGTAAATATAAAGTTTTTGTGCCTGGAATTAAGCTTTAGGATTGATCTATCAACAATCAAAACCTATTAAACTAAATTCCAATCAAATGATCAGTAATTGCTACAGCCCCAAACGTCCATAAACTTCAAGAAGATAAATCAGGGACAGTCTGTCATTGCAAAAACTGATTTGATTAGGCAAAAGTTATAAACTGATCTGAGCGGTGAAGGAAAAAGAAAAAAAACAGCATTTCTGTTTGCATGTGATTGGATGATGGAAGTCAGCAGAGCTTCTGCTCATTTACTAAGCTCTGGAGCAACTGCTCTTGAGTCCAGCTGCACTTTGCAAGGTGCACAGTCTATTTTCCTTTAGTAAATCAACCCCTATAGGTTTTTTATGTGTTCCCAATCACTCAGCATGTCTACAAAAAAGTTTGTAAAAATCTTTATCTATTTCTTAGATGTTTACCAGCAGGAGGTGTCATGGCCGACTGCAAGGTTTTTTGAATAATTTTAGAGTGAGCCTGTCCCAAATCTGTCCTCATTAATGCCCAGCCTCTATACCCCTTTGTTAGAACAGACAGGGAGTTATTTACTAAAACTGCATGGTACAAAATCTGGTGCAGCTCTGCATAGAAACCAATCAGCTTCCAGGTTTTATTGTCAACGCTTAATTGAACGAGCTGAGGTTAGAAACTGATTGGCTCCCATGCACAACTGCACCAGATTCTGAGTGCACCAGTTTTAGTAAATCTACTCTACTGTGTGGGCAGCACAGTGGCTAAATGGTTAGCACTTCTGCCTGGCAGTACTAGGGTCGTTGGTTCAAATCCCAAACACAGCACCACCTGCCTGGAGTTTGCATGTTCTCCCTGTGCCTGCGTGGGTTTCCTCTGGGTACTCTGGTTTCCTCCCAGACTCCAAAGACATGCTGGTAGGTTAAATGGCTCCTGTCTAAATTGGCCCTAGTATGTGTATGCAAGTCCCTAACCCTTGAGGGTTGGGGACTCATGTGAATGTAAAATACAGTACATATGTAAAAGCGTTGCATAAATTGATGGCACTATATAAGTACCTGAAATAAATAAATACTGTGTTCAAATCCTGTTACAATTGAAAATAAGGATCTGCATGTACCAGGGGTGGACTGACAACTCATGGGGCCCCCAGGCAATAGGGGATCATTGGGCCCCTGAGTCCTTTCCCAAACTCAAAAAAGCCTATGAAACAGGTACCAGGGGCATCTCATGAGGCCCCCTACTGACCCCAGGCCCTTGGGCAGTGCCCGAGTTTCCAAAGGGTCAGTCCATCCCTGGCATGCACAGTACAGACAGGGTTAATTATGGCAAACCCAGCTGTCCAGCCCCCTCATAAGCAAAGAGAACTACCTAAAATTTTTTCCTTGCTGGAGGGTCCAGAATCGAGCATCTAAGAAAGGTAAATTGCAATGTTTAAATGTTTTTTTTTTAAGTTTTGCTATGTGAATAGGGACATGTAACAAATATAAAGTAGGTGTTATCCCAGTTTAGCTGTAAAAGTGGAGATAGACTTCAAGAAGGATGGCATGGCAATTGTTCCAAGAAAGCCTGCTTTAAATGTATTTATTGCTGTATTTAGTTATATGTACCAGGTATAGTGTGATCCAAGTTGGATGCCCTTTTTGCTTTGTGGAATTTCATACAGCATGCACCCGGATAGAATTTGACAAAAGCCCTGTAAGTAATTGTACATATTTGTTGTACATCTATATTAATACATTTCATGAACAATTTTTTGCCATGACGGTGAATTAAAAAATAACAAAACACAGGTACCTTCGTTGTTACAGGCTCAGCTCTGTCATTATCTCTGCCTTGACAGGAGAGCACTGAGTGTGACAAAAAGGAGCAATTACCCTCCAGTGAGACAAAACAGAAATTCAGCATACTTGATCATCTTTTTTTTTCGTCTTTCAATAAAAAGTGACAGTTGTGTTGGAGGTATGATAGTTGTGAGAATACATCTTGACATGTGGGGCATTGTAACTGCATGGAGCCTTAGGTGAGGCAAAGGCCTGGAGTGACAGGAGGAGAGACGCACATAAATACAAAAATGTTCTTACACATTCCTTATCTGTGTATATGGATGACATTTCTATTAATGAAAATGCAGTCATTTTTTTTTTAGATTTACATGAAAGACTGATCAGGTTGGTAGAAATAAACTTATCAATATGTGTTATTATTTCAAAGCTGAGCTCTGGCCCGCTCATAAATGTTCCCTTTTAGATGTTCTGCACCCTAGTAAGACACTATGGGGGAGATTTATTAAAACTTATGCACTCAAAATCTGGTGCAGCAGTGCATGTTAGCCAATCAGCTTTCAACTTCAGCTTGTCTATAGCTTTAAAGCAGAACAATGCTCACCTCCAATCCTGCAATGGGCTGTACCAGAGCTCCCGCCACGGCCGCTGACATCTTCAGGTGGCCGGCTTCCAGGTTTCGAACACCGGCGCTGTCATTGGCTAGGCGGGGATGATGTCACTCCTGCGCATGCGCTGGAGTCCCGTCAAATTTGGTATTGCCAAAATTGTGCAGTGAGCTGCACCTGTGTGGCTCACTGTACAGGAGCAGACAGGTAGGTAGCTTTAATGCAGAAGAGACAAAGCATGTCTCTTCTGCATTGAAAATCCTGCTTGTCCATCCATTTTTAATTTTTACCTAAAGTTCTACTATAACAATAAAACCTGGAAGCTGCAGAGCTGCAGCATAATTTGCACCATGCAGTTTTAGTAAATAGCCCCCTTATGCTCATTTAATCTAAAGGGATGTAGTAAGGAGCAATACACACCTTATTCCTCCCTCACCCGGCAGTTGATGCTCTCGTCCGCTCCCTCTCTGAATGTAGGCGAACCCTCATTGTGCTCATATGCAATGCAGAAATTCGTAAGGATGTATGACTGCCCTTATGTACATATAATATATGCTCAATACATATGCAGGCTCTTCTTCTTTCTAAATAAAAACTGATATAAAGGAAAAAAAGACAGATAGATTAAACTCTAAGGGGTTTAGATTAAACTCCAAGGGGTTTCCCACACTAACATCTACCAAACACTAAGGGATCTATTGATAAAATAAATGCTGTACGATTGTCACACAACAGTCTCGAATAATCAACGGAATGTGTCTAATATGTTTATTTCCTATTATCGTCAACTTCATCTAGTGGCCATAATGCGGTATTTTCCTGAAACACCTAATTTAGGAAAATACTGCATTATGGCCAATAGAAGAAGCTGATGATCCTGGGAAATAAACATATTAGACACATATACTCCAGGCAACAAAAAAACAATTATCCCTGGCAGTAGTGTTGTGCCTGCACTGCAAGGGTTAATTGCTCCTTTAGTTCTGGGGGTACAATAAAAATCAGATTTCCTTTTCCAATCCTCAGCCCCTTCTTGCTCCCCACAGTGTCTTCTCTCCAACATCCCAGTGGCCTAGGGCAGGGGCGTCCCTAGGGTTTTTGTCACCCGGTGCGATAACACTTGGTGACACCCCCTCCGACGATCCCTGCAGAAAGGATCTGATCTGCGGATTGAGACTCCGATTCCATTATGCTCCCCAATCCACAGATCCAATCCATCCTGTGGGGATCGTTGGCTTTCTTTACAACTTATCTTTTAGTGGAGCTAATCCGGTGTCACCCCGTATAGGTTGCATTTTGACGATCCACGCAGGATAGTTCGGATCTGCGGATTGAGCATAATGGATTGGAGTCTGATCCATTATGCTCCCCAATTTGCAGATCCAATCCATCCTGCGGGGATCGTCGGCTTGCTTTACAACTTACCTTTCCGTGGAGCGGGTCTGGTGTCATCCCGTGCACGCACCCCTCACACCTGCCTCAGGACGCCACTGGCCTAGGGTCCTGATGCCATCAAGACCAATGCATGGACGTGTTGATGCTGAGGGACAGGGGCGGACTGACAACTCATGGGGCCCTTGGGCAATAGGGGATCATGGGGCCCCTGTGTCCTTGCCCAAACTCCAAAAAGCCTATGAAAAAGGTACCAGGGCATCTCATGGGGCCCCCTACTGACCCCGGGCCCTCGGGCAGTGCCCGAGTTTTCAAATGGTCAGTCCGCCCCTGCTGAGGGACAATGTCCTACCTGAATATGGGGGAGTGAAGGATCAGGTAAGTAAATGTATTTCTCCTCTCCTCTAGATAAAATGAGCAATTAACCCTTGCAGGGCAGGTGCAGCCCCACTGCTAGGGATAGTTTTACATTTTTCCCAGAGTCAGGCTTTAATAGCCCGGAATTGCAAATTTCCCAGAAAATAGTAAATTACGTCTGTGAATAGCAAAAAGTTCACAAAATTGCTTACTGTGAATGGAAGGAGCTAGTTCTTGGGCCGTGTGACCATTATTATATATATTCTTGGTGGTAAAAATCTTGTAGGAGTAACATTTTTGTGTTTGATGGCTGTAGGCATGCAGTAGAGAATCTTTAATAAGACAAATACGATTTGTTTCACTATTACTGTACACAGTTTGGCAGGAACTCGCGGTTCTATTACACAGCCACATGTGGCTGTAAGATCGAAATGTCATTTTTACTTGTAGTGATTACTGTATATGGTTTTATGGAAATTAAATTACTGCCATTGCCAAAGGGGGATTTCAGAATGGTAGGAAACATTCCGCCGACTTCTTACAAGCTGCAGACATCCAGAAAGCTTCCATCCCAGCTGCTTCCATCCTAATGGATCTGTGTGCATTCCTTCATCATTTCTGAGATCAAAAGTTGTCATCCTATTAAAGAACTAAGGAGCTGCGGCAGAATTTTTATAAACTCCATGGCAGTGAGGTATTACATATGAAAAATAAATAAATAAATAAATAAAACCTCTATCTTCTTTTACATAGATCATAATGCAGAACTCTAGATGAATATAAAAGACACATTTTAAAGTGATTGCAAAGGGTATTTTTTAAAATAATAAACTTTATGCCTACCTTCCCTGTGCAGTGGTTTTACATAGAGCAGCACCGATCCTCCTCTTCTGGGGTCCCCTGATGGCGCTCCTGGCCCCCCCTCTTCTCGGTGTACTACCATAGAAAGACACTTCCTATGGTAGCGAACCTGCAGGCTCAATCCTGAGCCATACTGCCTGCATCTATAGACACAGACAGTGTGGCTTGATGCCGCCCCACGCTCCCTCGTCACATGATTTGATTGACAGCAGCAGTAGACAATGGCTCCCCCTGCTATCAATCTGTAAGGAGGGAGAGAGAAGAGAGTGTAATTTCAGGGGGTGGGGAGCTGAAGTTATACTCTGCAGAGCTCAGTGAGGAGAGTTCTGATAGCTGATTGGAGGGAAGGGACACACCCCCTTCACACAGCACACAGGAAACATTTTCCAAAATGTTCAACCTTTTTTTGTTTATATCGTATAATAAAAAAGCAAAAACCCAGTGGTGATCAAATACCACCAAAAGAAAGGTCTATTTGTGTGAAAATAAAATAATTAAAAATTTAGTTTTGATACAAATTAGCATTACTGTGCAATTATCAGTTAAAGTAGCACAGTGCCAAATAGTAGAAAATGGTCTGGTCATGAACGGGGTAAAACCTTCAGTAGCTCTCCAAGAAGAGGATTTTTGTGTAAAGACTTGTACATAGTTCAGGAAGATTATCCTCAGTTACAGTTCCATTGGGCATCCTGTACACCCCTTACCCTATCCAATCCCCTAATATAATCACAAAAACAAAGCTCAAGGACTGTTTACTGACTCTTGGATGCAAGTCTATGTGAAGATGCGTGTTGCCTGGCTGTGCAGGACTATAGCGGGACCAAAATATCTAGGGACTCCTAAGGAGGTATTGCTACACTTAATTTACTCAAGTAAAGTGTGAAAACTTTGTTAATGAAGTATAGAAAGCAGCAAGTGGTCACCAGGGATAACAGAAGTCTACAGCCAGTACGAGCAGCCTGTCATGAAGCATGTACCTGTGATAGGTGGGATGTCCTCTAGCAATGAGGAAGTTGTTGTCGGCACTCTCTGAGCAGTTCATCTCCCATATCAGCAGGAGCAGATCAGTACTGTAGAGGTTCCCGACCTGGTCAGAGGTACAGATGAGGAGGACTTAACAGAGTACACATGAAGTCTGCGCTAGGAGCTTGGCAGGACTCCATTCCATTACTGCAAGTGAAGTAGCAGAGATGCACTGGACAGGTGGAGTGGACACCAGCTCAGCACGCCCCTCCTAAGTGTAACAACTGATAGTGAAGGTGTACATTGACACGGAGATGGAGGTAACTGGAGTACAATTTATCTGTTCAAGTGTACACGCCGTATGGCCATCTGAGTTGGAGGTCCGCTTTGAGGCTGAGTAATCCCTGAAAGTGACCTCCGCCTTGTTCCAGGGCATTGGTGAGCATGGCACAAGTCAAGGTACCTCATATGCATGCGAGTGACCCCAGATTAGGTGCCCAGAAAAACCCACCCTGGGGGTAGGCCTCTGATGTGACTCATGCTTGGTGCCCAAAGAACTGGGAAACATGGAGGATGTACCACCTGCCTACCCTTACATACTTACTATATGGAGCACATGGTTCATAAACTCTCTTTCCCATGGCTCTGATCTACCTCACCTATCTCCAACCTGCCTGAGACTCCAATGTGTGTTTCAATGTTCAGCTGAGCAAAGTCACTAACACAGCAGCCATGCATTCTCCCCCAATCCCTGACAATGACAATATTCAGGCCTGACCCTAATGCACTTAGCATTGTGGGGAGGCAGGTGGAGTTTCACATGTTTTCAGACATCCAGAGGTACCAAATACTTGCTAGGAGATAATGTCAAAGTAGCATGTGGAAGGCAAGAACACTTAAGGAATACAGTCAGGGCTTTTTCCAACCTGGAACTTGGTGGAAATGAGTTCCACCACCTCTGGCTCAGGCCCTCTGCTCCCCGCTCACCACTATCACTTGTAAACACAGAAGTCCAGCTTCTGTGCTTACAAGTGACAGCTCATCTGCAATGGCTCCCACATATCTGGTCTCCTGAGAGGCTCCCAATGAGTGCATAGTTTAGTTCCTGCACCTATTTCCCGAGGAAAAAAAGCCCTGTATACAATAAATAAATAAACGGTTTCTCAAAGTCCCATATCCTACCAATATAATTGCTAAGCGTAAATGGAGGAGAGGAACCACCAGTATTACACAAATTGGTATTGAAATTAACAAAAATAAATAAATAAATAAAAAGAAACCTGGCTAAGGCTCTACTCTACTAAAGATATGTACTCTCAAAAATGAACAGGTCTTCCAGTGGGCAGCTAAGCATGCATATTCCATATACTTATCAATTCATATAGCTATTTATTACATATCAAAAAATCATAGAAAAAAGACACATAAAGCAAACATATATATAAAATAGCATAATTGGCTAGTTATTAAAAACAGCAGCTGCAGCTGGCTCCCATAAACCACCTCAAATATTATTGAAAATAATTAATGTGGGACTAAAGTTCTCATATGATGATGTCTGATGATGTGGAAGATATTTCCTTAATTGTACAAATTTCTCAAGTTTTCTATTGGAGGAAGCTTTTTTCATGTATGTAAGACCCTTCAGGTTCAGCTAGGGGGAGTTAGTCTTTTTCTTAGATAGAGGCTTGGTAGGAGCCTGGGTATGAGCCAGCAAGGTTACTTTAGGTCAGGGCTGAGGGCTCTGCAAGTCAGTTCTCTGATACCTCCCCCTGCTCTAGAAGCTGGAGACGTTTCTAAAAGTCAGTATGTGGGGGTGAGGAGGAGCTGGCCTGCATACTTAAGGGATCTTGGCATGGGGCCAGGATAGCCCTTAAATATGATTGAGCCTGATCAGCAGGGTAGAATATCAGGTGGAAGATGGAGTGAAGGTGTGGAGCCAGGAAAGGGGCCCACCTAGTGGCAGGGTGCTGTAAAGGAGGATCTCTCTGCCTCAACGTCTCCTGAGAGAGGACAGCCTGTGGAGCAAGGAAGGAGCCAGACCAGCATCAGGCCTGAAGGCAGCCACCAACCCACTAAGCTTCCAGTAGAAACAGAGTGAGTAACCCTTTACCCCTTGGGCCAGATAACGGGAGAGGGCAGTCAGGTAGAGAACCCAACTAGCTCCTCATCTGCAACTGTTTCAAGTTTGCAGCTTTTGGGTCCCCTTGCCCAGGGAATAGTCTCAGGCAGCTGGGTGAAGAAGAGGATTCAGCTAGGGTCCGAGGAGGTACAAGAGAAAGCTTTGGAGGCTCTTAAAGGAGAGACTAATTTTGGTCCACATGTTTGTATATAGTTGTCCTCAAGTTTACAGTTCCTTGGGCATCCCATGCTCCCCTCAACCCCATCCAAGTTGTATACCCCTTAATAAAATAACAAAACCAGGCTGAAGAACTGTTTACTGACTCTGAGTGCAAAGTGTGGAGGAAAATGTGTACTGCCTAGCTGTGCAGAGCTTTATGGGGTAATGCTACATGCATAACACTGGAAGAACAGTCTGGATAAAAGCGCACAGATGTGTCTCAAAGGAAATAAGTGAATGGTATATATCAAATGTGATTGGTAGGGAAAAAACTCACTGCTGCCACGGTAAAAACACATCAGTTTGTGGAAAGTATGAACAGGAGTCAGGCGCTGTGTAGTTTTGTGATAAAAGTAATACACCTTATATTGAGGTGTGCCTTTAATAATACATATGATAAAAAATAGATAACCAGCCTGTGGCTTTAAGAAGCCAGGTTCCAAGATGGACGGCCCGTCCGCTCAGAGGGAAGTAGTGGAGTAGAATGCCTGTCAGTGCAGGGACCACGTGTATCCGATGTCCCAGCGTCCCGGATGACGTCACCACGATGTGGAGAGACGGAGGGGAGGAACTCTTGCTGGAGCCGCAGCTTTAGGACGAAGAGGCCGGTTGCCAGGACAACATGTTTTGCGCGCATGCGCTTTAACAAGTCATGCATAACAGTGGATTCTTTGGGACATTAATTCATACTCCTGTACAGAAGAGATATTATCAGACATCATCATATGAGAACTTTAGTCCCACATCTGTTATTTTCATTAATATTTGGGGTAGTTTAAGGGTTTTATGTATGTGTGTAGAGCTACCCCTACACACATACATAGCCAAGCAACATGTGTTTTCCAGACACAACAGTCCATGGGCTTGTTTTTTAGGATTTACTAGGGAATTCAACTTGGATAGGGTAAAGGGGTTACGGAATGCCCAATTTGGTTAAAGAATAACAAAATGATGACAGTTTCCTTCTTTAGTACACTGCAAAATGACAGACAATGACTGTGTTCCAGCCGCAACCACAACAGTCTTTAGGAAAGTAATCACCTAGGAATTCGGAGTCCCCTGAGTGGACAACTTGTAGGAGCTCTTGGTGAACAAATTACCAGCCCACTAGGCTATGGTATCTGATCCCAGGTCAAGGAATTGTGTAAGCATTAGACTGTCTCCTGAAGACTTGCCAATAACTTGCATCTAGCAGACTTTTCCTTATAGGACTTGGGGGTGTAGAGGTACTCACAGTTCCTAGTCCTGCAGCTATGGATGGAACTGCTTTCAGGCCTTCTGCTGGGCTGTTTTTTTTCCCAGACTTTGTAGGCTTTCTTTCCCAGGTGGACTGCAGGGCAGTGGAGCTCCCTCTTTCAGCTTTCCTCCTTCCCTCAACCTCCAGCCTGGAAGCAGAACCCCTATCTCCAGGGCTTCCTCCCAGGCTACACAGCAGCACCTCAGCCATCCATCTTCCAACTGACTCCCTTGCTGGCCAGGCTCTGTCATATTTATGGGCCAGTCTGCCACACTGCCAGGCCTCCTGCCTGCGACTGGTAAGATTCCCATAAATATGCAGATCAGCTCTTCCTAGCTTCCGTCTACTGACTTCTAGAAGCTTCTCCAAGCTTCTAGAGCAGGGGGAGGGACCAGATGACTGACCTGTAGAGCTCTCCAGCCTGACCTGAAGTAACCCCTCTGTCTCACACTAAGGCTTTTAACAAGCCTTGAGCTACACTAAATAATCTATCTGCATTAGAGGGCGCTACATCTGTTTGCTTTTTGTGCCTTTTTTTCTATGATTTTTGTTATGTAATAAACAGATATTGATATGAATATGAATTGATAACTATATTGAGCTTGCATGCTTAGCTGCCACTGGAAGTCCTGTTTAATTTTGAGAGTACATATTTTTAGTAGAGCCGTAGCCAGGTTTTTATTAATTTTTTTTTATTATTATTTTTGTACAATGCAAGAACACATACCTTTGCATACAGTAAAATGAACCCAGGGTGCTAATGGTATTACCTAATATACAGATAGCCAATAATAACCTAAATACAAAATAGCAAACTAAGTAATCATTAGAAAAATTAGAAAATCATATGATCATAACTTGAAACATACACATATGATCTATAAAGCAGTGAGTGCGACTTTCACATTGATAACTGTCATTAAAAACACAGGCGTTTGGAAGATTCACCTGTCTGGTGAATGTCAGATTTATCACCTTATAAATATACACCTTCAGGTAGATTTAAGCCCTAACAGGCTTATATCTAAGGGGAGCACCAAGCTCCACTCCAACTTCTATGATTAAGTCCTTATTGGTTGAAACATGTAATAGGGGTGGTTCAAGAGAGGGAGCTGTCATTGCCATGCTGCCATGCTTCTTGACATTTTATACAACAATTGAAGACTTTTGTGATACATCCAGTGTTGTGCAACTATTTCCTTCCTAACGGAGTGGCATTTAGCTTGCTAAAGTAATGTGTATTCAAAACAACTCCCATTTTTAAATTGAACACTTGTTTTTAACTTTTATTACATGCTTTGCTGCATCTTAGTCCCTCTGATCTCCTGGAACATTTTTACAACAATTTACTGTCTACTTACACTTCAGCATGATATTTCTCAGGACATGGTTCCCAATGGTGCCAACAGTGAACCATGCCTGTCTAATATGTGTTGAAAAGGCCACTTATAGGCTCCAACAAGGTGACAACCTAGGAGCACAACTGCAAGACAATAACACAGTTATCACCCTATAACAGGAAGTGTCCGAATAAGCACCTTCATGGCAGAATTAGCAGGTGTTATTTTAATGAAAGCAGCAGATTTAAAAATATTGATAAATTATTTTTGAAATGCTAATGTGTAAAAGCTTTTATTTAAGATTTTAGTGACTGGGTTTACATATATTTTGGTAAAGAAATATTTATTTTGGGTGTAAATATACTTAAATGAATATTTTGATAAGTAAAAATGTTTTTTATGGGTTTAAATATATGTTAATGAATATTTTGATAAGTAAAGTTTTTGGGGGGTTTAAATATACTTTAATGAATATGTTGATAAGTAAATATTTGGGAGGGTTAAATATACGTTTATGAAAATTTTATTAAATAAAGATTTTGGGGGTTTAAATATACTTTAATGAATATTTTGATAAGTAAAGATTTCTGGGGGTTTAAATATACTTTAATGAATATTTTGATAAGTATAGATATTTGTTATGGGTTTAAATATACTTTAATGAATATTTTGATAAAGATTTGGGGGGTTTACATATACTTTAATGAAAATTTTGATAAGTAAAGATTTTGGGGGGTTTAAATATACTTTAATGAATATTTTGATAAGTATAGATATTTTTTATGGGTTTATATATACTTTGAATATTTTGATGAGTAAAGATATTTTTTATGAGTTCACATATACTTTAATGAGAACACACCAGAGAAGTAGACTATTTAAAAGTACACTCATTAGTAAATATCTACATTGTCCAATAAATGAACAATAACATTTCACGCTGATCCCTGATGTTTCACTGCCACATCTTGTCGCTCTCTGGAAACCTCATTCCCATTCCGCCCGCTTCCCTCCTTTGTGCAAATCTTTTTGCCTCAAATTGGCTGAAACATAATTTTGACTACAAGGTGAAAATTACTAGCCAATAAATAATTGTTTTTATCCGTACATTTCAGCGATAAATCTGTCTCTAGATGATCCCCCTCTTTAATTACAGCAACATCAAGAAAATTAATTTGATTAAAGTTACAAGTCAAGGTGAATTTAATTGCATCATGTTTATTATTAGTAGACCAGATAATTAACTTCAAATCTTTAATAGACTCATCCTATAAGAAGAGCCCATCTTTCCATATATTTCCCCCTCATTTCTTCGACGGAAGAATATCGCACTGCTCATTAAGGGTGCACTCCAATTTAGTATCCAAATGAAAAAATGACATTAATACGTTGGATGGGATAAATCTCTGTGATTAATCCTCTACAAATCAGACAAGAACATGTTATAAAAATGAAGTTGAAAGGTGCAGGTAATTTATGTCGGAAATATGACATTACGGAAAGGTTTTGTCTTCTGCCTGATGGGTTCTGAGACGTGGAAACTCAGCACAATGTAGTGCCTTGCTGAAAGGCTCGCAGAGGTGGCAAACGGTCATGAGGTCTTAGCACCATGAAAATCCACAGGGGGCAATTGTCCCCCCATCTGAGAAAAGTCAAATTCCAAGACTGAGGCTGAGCTTTTGGACCTCTTCTGGCCTGCTCCTCTTCAAAGTCTCCTCTGCTATGATCACTTTACTCCTTAACACATCCAGAAGGCCAACATTGGAGGGTAGGTCACAGGCTACAATCTTGCTCCTGAAAGTGGAATGAGTAAAATTACATCTGTGGTCTTGCAGCTATCCTGATAAATCCAGCTAGTGAAATTTATTCGGGGCTGAGCACTCTAGCAGCCACCCCCCCCTTACTTTACACATCTTGTATTCATATGCAGCAGGTTATCATTGTTCAATTGTATGCTGACATCTAATGGCAGTTTCTGATCACTACAACCTGTTTAAATGTGATTTTGGTTATTCCCTCTGTCCTCCCCTCTTGATTAGTGCTAGTTAGTGTAGCCCTAGCTGTGCATACATAATCTGGAGCAGCTGTGCATACTAACCAATCAGCTTCCAGGTTTTCTGATTGGTTACTGTGCACAGCTGTACCAATTTCTGTGTGCACCAGTTTTAGTAAATTTCCCCATTGTCTTTTTACACTTCAAAAGAATGTAAACATATCCCCTGTACTGCAATTAGCCGAAGCAAAATTTTACTTGGATTCAACTTCTGTGCCTTATTGAAGAGTTAAGCTGCCTGTGGAAGGTGCCAGGTCGGCAGGAGTCTATGGAGCTATGTCACTACATAAAGCGACATTTGAAACAGAACACATAACAAATACAACAGTCTACATGCTCAGTTCACCAAACCATTGTGTTGCCATGCACTGAAGAAAAATGTAAACCTCTTTTTTTGGAGCGCACAAAAATACTACAACATGCGTCAATGTGTTACAATACATAGAATTACAAGTTTTAAAAGAAGAGAAAAAAGGTAAGCGCTCTATTGTTTTGACAATGAATTGCAGCGTGTGTTCACCCTGCATACCACACATCAGCACACATGCAGAAGGTGCACAATTACACATACTCTGTGCTATGAACAAGCCTCAAGAGTATCAAAGTGTATCAAACCTCTAAAAAATATATCTCAGGTTACCAGTCCTCAGATATGTTGGCTGCATTTTATTCTTTTACTTCATTTTCAACTGGTGATCTTTGTGTATATCACACTTCCTATCCTTGGGTAGCTACATTCACTCACTGCACTGTATCTGTGGAGGGACACATGGTTGTTACCCATGCTGGACCTCCAATATGTCTTCCTCTCTTCACAGAGCTGTGGATATTTTTTTTACTGGGGGGGGGAGGGGGTTCAGCTCGCAGCTTAGCTGCATTTTTACCACTCCCCCCAACTTCTCCCCCATGAAGGAAGGGAGGGGTGAGTGGAAGGAAGGGTAAGTGGAAGGAAAGGAAGGAAAGGAAGGAAGGAAGGAAGGAAGGAAGGAAGGAAGGAAGGAAGGGAGGGGTGGGTGGAAGGAAGGGAGGGTGGGTGGAAGAAGGGGAGGGTGGAAGGAAGGGAGGAAGGGGTGGGTGGAAGGAAGGATGAGGTGGGTGGAAGGAAGGAAGGAAGGGGTGGATGGAAGTAAGGAAGGGAGGGGTGGAAGGAAGGGTGGGTGGAAGAAGGGGTGGGTGGAAGGAAGGGAGTGGTGGGTGGAAGGAAGGACAAGGTGGGTGGAAGGAAGGGAGGTGTGGGTGGAAGGAAGGAAGGGAGGGGTGGGTGGAAGGAAGGGAGGGATGGAAGGAAGGTTATGTTGGGCTCACCATGACTCACTCAGATGCATCAATTCAGGGCTGTCAGCTGCTGTGTTCAGGTTCCCGCCCACACCCTTCTGAAGCTGCATGGGCTGGAGTGTGGGCAGGCACAGGGGGAGGGATAGTAGATCCAGCCTCTCTCCCCTCTTCTCCTATTGGTGTGGAGGATGGAGGGAGGGGCTGGGCACTGAGAAGAACACAGCGGCGGTAAGGCGGACGGGGGGCAGAAAGAAACCGGAACGATCAGGTATGTTCTGTGCAGCAGTGGGCGCGGTGACTAGCAGCAATCTCCTGTATGGCTTTAATTGAAGCAGTTGGAAGCTGATTCTCCTCTTCTCCCTCCCTCGGCTTCCAGCTGCTTCATTGAAAGCCATACAGGAGATCACTGCTTGTCCTTGCCCCCAACTCCACCCCTCCTACACACCTCTTGTCCCGGCACTTCTCGCCGCCACCTTATTTCCACTCGTGGGTGAGTGGAAATTTTGAGGACTGCAGGGATGGTTGGCAACTGTGCTCTGAGTGGGGTTCAGACCCCCTGACCTCCCCCTTATCTACGCCCCTGTCTCTTCATCTTCATTACATGGGGGTGGAGAGAAGTAGTTTGCAAAAGGCAGATAACATTGTTTGTGTTTTTAGTTAATGTCAGAGGAAGTTACAAGGACACTGCATTTCTAGTAGGATCAACAGATATTTTCTGTACTTGCTGAAAATGTTTTCAACCTAAAACATTTAATCTAATGCAGCCACCGTTAACCACCACCATCTAAGAAAAGCAGCATTACATTTTTGAGGGGGGGTTAGCAATCCTTTAAAATGAACATGTCATTATCATGTTGTTTATATTAATAAAGTAGTGTTTCTAAGGGAAGGGTGGATATTTTCAATTTAGATTTTCATTGGGATAAATATCTTTTAATGGCTTTAATTTTATAATTTTCAGGATTTGTCCAATGCTTGAGGTTAATTATAATATATACAGTATGAACATTAATGAGGTTTTCTAATTGAATGTCACTTTAATATATTGCTGATAGTTCCACATGAGAGTGAAAAGTCAGTGCACACTAGCGCTAATAGTCCAGCCTGGCTGTTAGAATTGGTCATACTTATGACCTATCTACATGCTGTCTCCAGGCTCAACAAACCAGCCACAGCTTGGGCCCCCCAATCCACCTTTCGGCACCTGCCATTTCCTTAACAACCATGACTTTTTTACTGTCAGTGGGATTCCCAGTTGACAGCAGATTGTAAGCAAAAGAATTCTGGTATCTGGTATGGATTTTGAGGGAGACTCCATGTAAAAAAAAGGCTTGGAGAACCAAGAACCCCGGCTCTTCTTTTGCTTACATTCTGCTGTCAGCTGCGAATCTCACTGACAGCAAATGAATGAGTCATGGTTGTTAAGGATGCGGCAGGTGTCGGCTCCTTAACAACCAGTTATTCACTGGTTGTTAAGGGCAGCAGCAGCTGCCAGCATTAAAATATCTCTAGTTTCACTACTAAAATATCACATCACTTTAAGAAATAGTGTATGCAGCAGTTTACTAACGTTCTTTAGTGCATTGCAAAAAATGTTTTTAAAACGCTAAGATCTTAAAATGGTACATACTGCTGCGTGAATGGAGCCCATAATCTTTAACACATTATTGTAATTTTTATTTTTAATTTTTAATCCATTCAAATCCACAGAATTCAATAAAATAATGAACCTAGTGAGCCTGCCGTGAATCTACTTCCTGTTACAGGGTGACAATTGTCTCTCACATGTGCTGCTGTGTTGTCACTCAATCACACCTGCCCCTGGTGGAGACTACATGCAGCTATGCCCCTGCAGATTGCTCAGCTGTGGCCAAGCATTGTCACTAAAGGGAAGCCAGTCCAGAACAATGGCGTGCAGCTGACCCCCCTGGAGCAGGTGTATCTAAACAAGAAGTGGCTGAAAAAGGTTGGAGGAGTTGAGCAGCACTGAAATGCAAAGAGGTATGCAAATAGGTCTGAATATAGTATTTTCTAGTATTTTATTTAAATAAAATATCAATCCAAGACCAGCTGAAGAAAAATCAAGTGCTAGTAACTTTATTTATATGAACAACATGAACAGAGAGTCCCCACTTGGGACCTTCTCCTCTGATGTGTTTCACCCATAAGGCTGGGGTTAACCACTATAGTACCGCACTATATTTGAAAAATGACTAGCACGGCAAGGCTGTCAGTACTTTGCTTAATCAGAGCACTGCTCATCAGTGTCCTATTTATCAGTGCAGCCCTATCAGTGTCCATCAGTGCAGCATAGCAGTACCCATCAGTGCAGCTTAGCAGTGCCAATCAGTGCCCATCAGTTCTGCCTATCAGTGCCTCCTTATCAGTGCTCATCAGTGCAGCCTCATCAGTGCTGCCTCAGCAGTACCCATCAGTGCCACCTCAGCATAGCAGTACCCATCAGTGCAGCTTAGCAGTGTCAATCAGTACCCATCAGTGCCACCTCATCACTGCAGCCTCATCAGTGCCCATCAATGCTGTCTCAGCAATACCCATCAGTGCAGCCTCATCAGCACACATCAGTGAAGAAGAAAAATTACTTATTTGCAAAATTTATTACAGAATTTTCGGTCTTTTTTCGTTTGTTTAGCAAAAAATAATAAAAACCAGTGGTGATTAAATACCACCAAAAGAAAGCTCTATCTGTCTTAAAAAAGATAACAATTTTAAATGGGTACAGTGTTGCATGACCGTGCAATTGTCATTCAAAGTGCAACAGTACTGAAAGTTAAACATTTGCCTGTGCAGGGAGGGGTGAATATGCCCAATATTGAAGCGGTTAATCAAGGAGTACTTGTACAGTCTGTGGGGCATAGGATAAGCCCAGGCTGCCATTTAGCACCAGCTCATCCATGAGGATGACCTGATTATTTTCTTTCCATTAAAAACAATATTTTAAAATCATTAAGCTGTATCTCAAAATGCTGCAACCCAAAATGAAGGAAGGCATGGTCTCTTTGAAGAAATCTACCATATTTTAAAAACTGTTTCATTCCTGTCTGAGTGTAGCAGCAAGTATCAGAATTTGAATCAGAATTGTTAAAGCAGATACTGTGAATATTACATGTTTTGATACATGTGGTGACGGTTACCATTTGTATGTGTAAAGTTTTAACTGCGAACCTAAAGCGGTATTAAACCCAAAACCAAAAATTTTATATATTGTAGCCAATGTTGGGACAAGTCATTCAGCACCTGGGGCAGAGAAGCCAAACTGCGCTCCCCCCCCCTCCTCTTTATTATGTGCAAGCTTAGAGGATGCTACCCCCAGCAGTCACCCATTTGTCAAAATTCCTTGTATCAGAATGAGCTCGCTGGCTCCCCCATCCATACAGTAAACCACTGCGCACAGAGCAGCGCCCCTCCTGCCCACCTCTTGTCCTGGTCCTGATTGCAGCTTATGCATCATTATATGTGGTGGCCGCATCTGGTTTTTTTTTTAAGCTTTCTACCCTTTGTTTTCACCTGGTGATCTGGCCAGTATTAGAGTTCCTCCACGCTGGATGAAGGAACACAGGGGGCACCTTTGGATAGCAGCATTGTTAATCTGGGGGGAAAGGAGTGTTAAGCCCGGCCATATATAGATCCAATTTTGTCCGGTTCAGCAGAGACTAGCCTGTTAGTTTTTCCCAAACGATTAGTCATAGCCAACAGCACTGATCATTGTATTCTGTTGGCAGGGAAGGCACTCCACCAGCAGAATACAATAGCTCAGGGGGAAAAATTTCCTCCATCCACATAGAATGTGTGGGTAAGGGAATTGGCTTTTTTCTTTCATTCAACCTGCTTGTTGAACAAAAACAATGAATAATGTATGGCCTGCCTTAGATATACTAGCACATTTAGATACACTAACAAATTGAAGATAAACTCCAGCTAACTTTATAATCAGTTACAGCAAGAGTTTTTTTTTCCTTTGGGATATAGGTTTTACATAAATAAATTTAAAAAAGATAATCTTTGTAAGCACCCCTGTCAGTGGTCTCAACTCTGTAACTGCTACATCTGCAGAACAACTTGTTCTGTTGAAAAACAACAGACTTACTGGCAGAATAACCGGTTGCAAATAAGGGAAAGAAAGCCTAAAAAAGAATACGAATGCAGCCATCACATCTCAGAATTGGTAAGCTGCAATATAGTAAATGTTTGCTTTTGGGTTTTAAACTGCTTTAACCTGCACCACTGATGTCCACTCCTTGTTGGTACTTACATGGCTGTCCCGTAAGCTGGAAAATCTCTGAGTTGGGCGAGGCTGAGAGTGAAAATCGTCAAAGTTATGTTACTTAGATGACAAGATGCAAATACAGCTAGTCATCCGCCTCTTATCTCCCCACAACGCAGTCTTCAGTGCTTGAGTACACAGTCACCAGAGTCAACATCTGACTTTCAGTCTAAATGTCTGATCTGGTAGTATGCTGCTGTGACTTGTAGTTCCCCAATCTTAATAGGCCTGAAGATTGCAATTCATGATCTAGGACAACATCTTCTTATTAATGACATGAGGCACATTCATAATCTAATGAGCAATTGCCAGAAGGCAGACTGAAATGAATAAAGGCTCCAATTCATCCTGAAACCGTTGGTAAAAATAATAGATGCAAAGGGAAAAGATTGCAATGCGCACCTTTAGCCCATCTGAAAAGTGAAGCAGCAAGAAAGATTTATCATCTAGTCTCGCCCGCCCCACCTAGGTCAAAAGCCAGAGTTGTGCATATTACCAGCCATTTGTTATGCATGTTTGCTCCATCCGCCATGGCTGTGGGGACAAACCTAACTTGTGTCTGCTTCCCTATATAGTCAGAACCATCCATGCTGACAGCAGCTGCCTGGGGCTGACCAATAAAGTGTGTCCACTTCACCAAGTGGGAATACATAGCATGATACCAATTAAGATTTCTGCATGCTGCAGGGGCTGCCCTGTCACATTCTCTTTATTAAGTTCCGTCTCATTGTACAACACCACACAATTTGTGCCCCCCTCCCCTTCCTTCTAGTCCCACCGGCCTAAGTCATGAATTCATATTTTCATATCCCCAATGTTTCTGCAAAAAGGGGGGGGCGGGGGGTTGTTCCTTTAAATGGCCGAGTATAGATCACAAAACATGAAACTCTCCAGTGTGTAATTGATTTGTATTGTGTGCCATCTGGAATGTTATCCACCAACCAGGCAATGACACCGGAAGGGAGGGAAAGAGCAAAAGGCGGCTAACGGACATAATTTATGTTTTCAGAACTTATGCAGGGAATAAACCGACCGTTTTTTTTTTGGGAAAAACGAAAAATCGGTTGTTCAATCAGCCGACGTTACCACCATTGGTAAAAAAAAGTTGGATGTTTTTCATCCCGTCTATGGCCGGCAAATATTTAAAATATGCAGAAGAAGAAGAAATAGAATATGCAGAAGAAGAAGAAATAGAATATGAAAAAAGAAGAAATAGAATATGAAGAAGAAGAAGAAGATGAAGAAGAAAAAGTTGCAACATTGTATCTATTTGTATCCATTTCTGATACAGATGTTTCTATTCGGATACAAATAGATACAATGTTGCTGTACTTTTAAATGTCAAATATTATATCAGACTGAAATTCTTTTTTTTTTCTCCTTCTTATTCATATTATATTTCTTCTTTTTCTTCTTCTTATTCATATTCTATTTCTTCTTTTTCTTCATCATCTTCATATTGTATTTCTTCTTTTCCTTCTTCTTATTCATATTCTATTTCTTCTATTTCTTCTTCTTCTTTATATTCTATTTCTTCTTTTTATTCATATTCTATTTCTTCTTCTCATTCATATTCTCTTTATTTCCTTTTCTTCTTTTCCTTCTTCTTTCATGTCACTGCTCATGCGCATTTTTTAAAATTGGAAAAAGATCGGCAGATTTATCCATCATTGGCAGAACGACAAATTTGGCTGATTATTTTCCAGCAGTGCCGATAATCCAAAAAATCAAAAATCACTAAAAACAGCTGACTGATTACTGCACTAACGATCCGAAAATCGGCCGATTTTTTTTTCGCCCGATTTTCAGACGTTTTTCATCCCATCTATGGCCCGCATTAGACAGCTCGTGGTAATCAGTGTGAAATGAAAGGGGAACTACAAATGCCATTAAAAATGATTTGTGAAAATAACTTATTTGTGTTCACTTTTTGTTTTTGGATTTTTTTTAGCTTTTTGGGTTTTAAAGCGGAGAAAGATCAAATTACTGCCAGATTCTTCTGTCTGTCTGTGACCCCACAGGGAGATCTTCCCTTATTTTCCTGTATCTGTGACAGTCATACAAGAAATAGAAGATGCATTTGCCACTAAGAAATACACAAACAGCTATGTAGCGCAACTCTCTTGAAGGCTGATGAGTTTTTGGGTCCCTCTAAACTCTGCGTGGTCAGGCAACATGCATTTTCCACACTTTCTGTTTCACTCTTTTTATTACGTTTTAAATAAATCTACAATCAAGATTTATACATAGGCGACAATAATAAAAGAACATCAAAAATGAGGGACATGAGGGGAAAAAAGAGAGTTCAGGTAAGATGAAGTCCTTATGCATATATGTGGGATCACATCAAAACGGTTGATCACAAAGAAGTCCGGATAACACTGTGTCAAGTATGTTCCAAGAAAGACTGCAAAAGAAAAGAAGGGGGGACTTCGAGTCAGGCCATCAGTGTCTGCTCTGCAGAGGGCGATGGGCAGGAATACACTCAAACATCTAGTTGACTGGGCAGACAAGGGCCACTATGGTATGAAATTGACTCCAGCCTATACAGGGACCACTGCAGTACTAAACAGCAGACTTATCTGTCTGGCATAATTTTTTTCCCAAAAATTGGAAAAGGGGGAAAAGAAATAATAACACTAGAGACGGTTCAAAATTAACATTCTCATATCCTCATGGGGGATGGATCACCTATGCAGTCTAGACTATATTCCTTAACCCTGAGTAAAGGTCCAAAAGGCGGACCAAAAATGCACCAAAACAATTAAAACAGGCAATGCAAATAAAGGAAAAAAAGAGAAGAAATTGGAGAAGGAAAGAGGAAGAGAGAGGGAAGAGTAAAAGAGGAAGTATACACCCGTCCGGGAAATCCGCCACGCCTCCAATCTGATGTCGACCTTAAGTGCCCAGTACCTGCAGGTAGGATAACCAGGGATGCCATATTTTTTCAAACCAGGGTAGTTTATCCCACAGAACACTGACTAGTTTTTTGTGTAGCATGATCCAAGTTAGTTTCTGTTTCATTAAGGCCAAATCAGTCATGGGGATTTTCCAAGCAGTATCAATAGCTATTTTGGCTGCTAGGAACATATAGTATATCAAAGTCTGCGTTGATTTTGGGACACTGTCTACAGGTTCATTGAGCAAAGTAGTCCGAGCTTCTTTGGGAATATTAACCATAGTTACTGAATAGATTAATGAATGAACCCGTATCCAAAATCAACGGACCTTGGGACAGGTCTACCACATATGGAGAGCAGAGCCAACTTGGCTACAGCCCTTAAAGCAGGAGGGAGACAAACCTGGGTACATTTTAGAAAGACGCTCGGGTACTAAGTACCATCTTGTGAGCACCTTGTACCCTGCTTCAGTTAGTGCTACATTCATTATGCCCTTATGAATGCATGTAGACCAGGTCCGCCATTCCTCCACATCAGGGGATATGCCAAAATCCCTTTCCCAAGCAAATTGGTAGGGAAGTGTCAAAGAGGGGGAGACAAATGATTTATACAGCATGCAGATGCAACCCCTCAGGAGAGTCTCTTGTATACATCTGTTTTCGAAATGTGTGCAGACCGAGAGGTCAGAACTCTTCTTCTGTAGGGTGTAGAGAAAATGGTGTATTTGTTGCAAGCGAAAGCTCTCAGAGGCATCTCCAGATCCTGTATATAATATGAAGAGGGACGTATCCCCCTATGATCAATAAATTGTCCTATATGGTAGAGGCCTTTATTTGTCCATCAACAAAACTGAACAGGTGTCATGTCTGGTGGAAATATTGGGTTGTTTAAGAGGGGTACCACGGGGGTGTGAGAGGAACTGAGGGGTCAACGTCTGCAGGTCGAGTCCCATAAAACTATAGTGGGAAAGTCTAAGGCACATGATGGCCCTTCAGTATTTCAAAGGGAGCCAAAGAACCAAGTCTATTGGCACTGAGGAACAAGCTTGAGCATCTATAGATACCCAGTGTGGTCTAGTGTTTATTTTTTTTTATTTAAATATTTATTAATCATTTTCACAGAAATAACAATAGAAAAATAAGAATAGACAATTACATCTCAAACATCATAAATATACAATTATTTCTTATTTCTTCCTTTACCCCCTCTTAAAACCTTAGCCCCTCCCCCCCCCCCCTCCACTCTGCATTTCCTTGTCTTGTATCTAAAGCAAGCATAACCTTCCCAGTTGTTTCTCTATGACGTTCTACTTATCACTTTCTCATACTTGTTACAAAGTTTTCCCATTTTTCCCATTTCGCGAGATATAATTCCATCTTATCTTCCTGAATATAATATGTCTTCTCCCTCTCCTTAGTCCAGTTTACTCTCTCTATCCACTCTTCCTCTTTCGGTATTTCTTTTTTCTTCCAATACTTAGGGATCAGGTTTTTTGCTGCGTTCAAGTAATACCCCAAACCTAATTTCTTATATTTACTAACTGATAGCTCTGAACTGTGTAACAGGCACATCCCAGGATCTAACCCGATGTTCATTTCAGTGATGTTCTCTATTAAGTATATTATTTTTTTCCAGAATATTTGAATCATTGGACATTCCCACCAAATGTGATAAACTGTCCCCACTTCCCCACACTCTCGCCAACACCACTGTGATCTCTCCGCATTTATCTTACGCTCCAAACTCGGAACAATGTGCCATCTTGTCAGACATTTATAATTTAATTCCACAACTCTCAAGCTTACATTTTCGTGAACTAATCTATTTATTTTTTTCTGTTTTCCTTCATCTAATACCACCCTCATATCTCTTTCCCAATTCACAATGTGCAATGGTTTAGTGTTTGTGTATAACTCTGTGAGAATTCCATATACTTTAGCTATTCCATGTTTCCCATCACCCCGTGCATCTAACAACCTTTCAAACAAATTCCAATCCTTTTTGGGTCTCAGGGGTTTTGGGAGGTTTCCCCAGAAACATTTTAATTGATAATAACGCCACTCATCTAACCTAGTGAAGATGTTTCCCTTTTCCTTTTCCAACTCTTTAAAGGTCTTCAATTTCCCATTCCCCATTATATCTCTGAGTTGGACATCCTCCTTTATAAACCATCTACCTGTTATCTCTTCTCTACCTGGTGTAAAAAATTCTGTATTTCTTAGTGGCATAAGTATAGAGTTAAATTCCCATTTCATATTTTTGTGTATTTTATCCCATTCCCTTAATACGTTTACAGTGTACAAACTCAAATCCTCCCTTAATCCTCTATATTGTGTTGGTAGCCATATTATTCTATTCAAATTAGTTCCACTAAGTGTATTCTCAATTTTTACCCAACTCTTCCTTTCTAAATTGAATGTCCAATCAAAGATTCTCCCTAATATTACTGCTTTATAATATCTCTTTATATCTGGAACTCCCAAACCTCCCTTCTTTTTATCTCTACTTAATATTTCGTGGGACACCCTTGGTTTTTTCTTCCTCCAAATATATCCTGTTATCATTCTTTTTATTACTTTGAAAAAGGCTTCCGGGAGTTTAATTGGTATCATTTGGAATCTATATAAAATTTTTGGTACAATTATCATTTTTACCCGGTTTATACGTCCTATCCACGATGGGGTTCCCCTCTAATGCATTTAATTCGCCCTTTACTTAATTTAGTAATGAAATATAGTTTAGTTTATACAAGGTTTTATACGACGCGCTAAGCCTTACTCCCAAGTATTTTATATCTCTTTCTTTCCAAATAAAGGGAAATTCTTCTTGTATTTTCTCTTGTTCACTCTTTGGGATATTTATGTTTAAGATCTCCGTTTTTGTTGGATTAATTTTTAAATTTGATAATTCTCCGTATTCCTTCAGCAGCTTCATTAGGTTTGGGAGTGTTATCCTGGGATTCCCCACATAAAACAGCAGGTCGTCAGCAAAAGCTGCCACTTTATGTTCTACACTTCCTATCTGAATTCCCCTTATATCTCCATTTTTCCTTATTGTTGATAAGAGAGGCTCTATCGACAAAACATATAATAAGGGGGACAAAGGGCAGCCCTGTCTTGTTCCATTTGACATCCCGATGGGCTCTGTTTTTTCCCCATTTACTATTACCACTGCTGAGGGTTTACTGTACAGTTTTCCAATCCATTTCCTCATTCTACCTCCAATTCCCAGGGCTTCTAAGGTGTCCATCATGAAGCCCCAGTCTACTCTATCGAAGGCCTTTTCTGCGTCAACTGAAAGGGCCACTACCGGTACCTCCCCCTTTTTACCTCTCTGTATCAGCATCAGGGATCTCAATCCATTGTCCCTGCCCTCTCTTCCCGGGACACAGCCCACCTGGTCTCCATGTATCCATTCAGGCATAAACTCCTTCAACCTGTTCGCTAGGACTTTTGCATATATCTTAGTGTCTAAATTCAACAGTGAAATGGGCCTGTAACTCGAGCACTGTGAGGAGTCTTTCCCTTCTTTATGTAACAGAACTACATGAACCTGTAAAGATTCTCCCCTCATGTCCATCTCCCCTCCCAGGGCATTCATAAATTTTTCTAATTTGGGATTTAATATTTCGCTAAATTTTTTATAGTACCCTGCTGTATACCCATCTGGTCCTGGGCTCTTCCCCATCTCTATATTTTTTACTACTACCTTTATCTCTTCTTGTGTGATCTCTGCTTCTAGGGAATTTAGTTGATCCTCTTTTATTTTTGGTAATCCCGCATTTTTTAAATAAATCTTCCTTTTTTCCTTTTTTTCCTCTTCCCTATTATTTATTTCCTCATTTGGGATAATATTATACAGCTTCCTATAATAATCCACAAACATCTTTGCAATCTCTTTATTTGAGTGGACCAATTCTCCCTTGGGGCTCTTTATTTTGTCTATATAATTCCTATTTTTTTTTTCCTTAAGGATCTCATTAGATATTTTCCTGGCCTATCTCCCCATTTATAGTTTTCACTTAATACTTTGTTATACACTCTCCTTCTCTCCTCTTCCATCAGAGTTTCCAGTTCCTCTTTATTTTTTTATTTTTTTCCAAAAAACAAAGTTTATTGAAAACAAGATACAAGTGATCACACGAAAATGTACAGATGAAGTGTACATAGGACATACAGCAAAGCATGCATCATACAAAGGTAAATGAGGTCCAACGCAAAACCAAACAGTGTGGATGAACTAGGCCACGACAGGGTTGTGCCTGTAATATTTAGGTAGGCTTGTCAAGTGCTAAAAAGAAAGAGACGTTTGGCCTCCTACCATATTGTCTTGCGGTAAAAATCTGTAGGGGGAAGACGAGCAAATACGATACCTAAGTAGAAGTCAATACTACAGAATACGATGATGGAATTGTGCGAATGTAGGAGTAATTGTCGTGGGAACCGCTGACGAATTGCGGGAGGTGATGTTGACCACCTACTCAATGTTCTATTGGAAAAATTGTCCGAGACGTGTGTAAGCATATGAAAAGAAAAGACAAGAGAAGGCGAGAAAAAAAAGGGAAAGAAAGAAAGAGAGAGAGAAAAAAAAAAAAGAAGGAGGGGAGGGGGGAGGGAAGCAAATATGGAGGGTAAAATAAGAGAGGGGACAACTGTCAAAAATATCTTATCCTCAATACAAACAGTAACGGGAGTGGGTGGAACATACGCTTTCATCGGCGTCGAAAGAATGCGCATGTAACACAGGGGGGAGTATGACAGCACCCTCAGGTCAAATACTACTAAATGACACTATCGAGAAGTCCATATCAGGTTCAGACAGGCTGGTCCATGAGGGATCGATACTCCGGGGTAGTCAGAAAATGGGTCCAACAGGCCCATACGTGAGAGAATTTCGTAGGAGTGTCGAGAGCAGTCGCAACCAGTTCTTCCATGTCCGCCGTTTTACCCACTCGGGTGAGCCATTCACGTATAGAGGGAGAGCGAGTGGAGCCCCACAGAACCAGAATACAGAGTCTGGCTGCGTTGATCATGTGCATGGCTAATGATTTAAAGTACTGAGCCCTGGGAAGGGAAGAATGATGGAGGAGGAATTGAGCAGGAGAGAGAGCTAAGGGTAAGGTACTTATAGACACTACTAACCTGTGGACCTCCTGCCAAAATGGTTGAAGAATCGGGCAAGACCACCAAATGTGAAGAAAGGACCCATCCGGGGTCCCGCATCTCCAGCAGCTGTTGGGGAAGGCAGGGTTAAAATGATGAATTCTTGAAGGAGTTCGGTACCATCTAGAGGCTATTTTGTAGCTGTTTTCTTGTGTCGAGACATTGAGGGAACATTTATGAGAGTATTGGAAGACCAGGTCCCAGTCTGAGTCCGACAGCTCAGCATTAAGATCTCTCCTCCAAGCCCGACATGCGGGGAGGGAGTCATAAGACCGGCTCTCCACTAGAAGTGGGTAGATCTCCGAGATCAGATGTTTCCGCGGTTCAGCCTTCGCGCATGCAGATTCAAATGGGGTAAGAGAGCGATGCCAGTTATGAGGGGGTTTATGAGAGAGCAGATAATGTCGGATCTGGAAATATACCCAGAAAGGGAATTCGCGAATACCCAGGCTTTCTTGCAATTCTCGGAGTGTTTTCACCTTGCCCTTGCGGAGAAAATGTTTCACTAAGAGCTGTTTGTGTGGCCAATGTTTCATTAAAAAGTCTTTATGTATGCCAGGGGGAAAGTCAGGGTTGAGGCGTATGGGGGTCAGGGGGTTGGGTGTGCCAGAAATGGCTGCAGATCTACAAGCCGAACGGAAAATTTTTAACGTAGGTCCCACCAAAGGATGGGTGAGAAGAACTTGTGGCGTGTGTTTCGGCGAAAGCCAAGGAATCGATGCCAGGGGGAAGGGCGAGCAAGCATTCTCTATAGATATCCAGTCTTTAGAGGCAGTGTGAACGTGCCAATCAACTATCCGGGAAAGATGACACGCCCAATAGTAGCGGTAAAGATCAGGGAATCCTATACCCCCTTTAAGTTTAGAGAGGGTTAATTGGGAGTAGGCAATACGCGGACGTTTGTGGCTCCAAAGGAACAGTGAACACAATCTTTTGCAAGAAGCAAAGAAAGCAGGAGGTATGTGAATTGGTAATGTTTGGAAGAGATACAGGAGACGGGGAAGTACATTCATTTTAATGATCGCTGCTCTTCCAAACCACGAGAAACAAGGACGGTGCCATTTATTGAGGTCTTCTTGCATAGAGCGAAGAGCGGGAAGAAAGTTTTTCATGTAAAGGTCATCAAGGTTGCTGGTGAGCTGGATACCAAGATAAGTTAGGGAATCCCTTTCCCAGTGAAATGGGAATTGGGCCTCACAAGCAGAGACTAGCTCCGCAGACAAAGTAATGTTAAGGGCGGCAGATTTGGAAAAATTAATTTTAAAATTCGACAAATATCTGAAAAGGGCAAAGTCTTTCAGTAGGTTTTGGAAGAGTGATGTGAGGGTCCGCCAGGAACAAAAGAATATCATCCGCATAAGCTGCAAGCTTATATTCCTTATCTGTCACCGTGATTCCTTTAACATCAGGGTTTAAACGAATTTTCCGCAACAGGGGCTCAAGGGATAGGACAAACAAAAGCGGGGAGAGGGGGCATCCCTGACGTGTACCGTTCCGTAAGTGAAAGGAGTTGGACAGATGGCCGTTCACCCGGACCCGGGCAGTAGGGGCAGAATAGAGGGCCATGATAAAGTTGAGCATCTTCTCACCCAAACCCAGTGCCACCAAAGACGCGTTCAAGTAATCCCAGGCAATCCTGTCAAAGGCCTTTTCTGCATCCAAGGAGAGGAAAAAACCCGGCGTGTTAGACCTGCGAAGCCAGTGATGGAGATTAAGGGCCTTGATAGTGTTGTCCCTTGCTTCTCTACCAGGGATAAATCCTGCTTGGTCCAAATCGACCAGGGAGGGAAGCGAGGGAAGAAGACGATTAGCAATGATCTTCGCGAATAGTTTGACGTCCACGTTCAGCAAGGAAATGGGTCTATAATTGGAAACCTGGGTGTTGTCCTTCCCGTCTTTGGGGATAACTGTAATGTGAGCCTCCAACAGGTGGTTAGGCGGTCCTGAAGGTTGAGTGAGAGTGTTAAAAGCAGCAAGAAATGGAGTACCCAGTATATCTAAAAAGGATTTATAATAGGCTACTGAAAAACCATCAGGGCCCGGGCTCTTCCCCGGTTTCATCTGTTTTACTGCAGATTGCAGTTCAAGTAGGGTGAGATCATTTTCCATAGCGTGTACCAGATCCTCGGAGAGGGCGGGTGAACCGTAGAGATGGAGAAATTCAGAGATCAAGGTAGTTCTAGATTTGTCCGAATGTATGGGGGGACGTTCCGGAGGGAGGTTGTACAAGGATTTATAGTAGCGTTCAAAATGGGCAGCAATATCGGGGTTAGATGTAGCCTCAATGCCATCAGAGCCTCTGATTTTATGAACCGTCATACTAGCCCGTTTCTCCCGAAGAGCTCTAGCTAGAAATTTCCCGCTCTTATTTGCGAACTCATAATAGAGCTTATGAGTAAGAATGTATCTTTTTCTAACCGCTTTACCCAGTTCCGTGAGAAGCTGTGTGCGTGCATGCGTGAGTTCCGAAAGGGTCGACGCAGCCAGAGTCCGTTTGTGTACTCTCTCCAAAGAGCGGATCCTATCTGAGAGGAGCTTCAGACGCTCCTGTTTGGCTTTCTTACGTCTTGTCGCAAGGGCTATGAGGCTACTCCGTATGACACACTTGTGGGCCTCCCATTGTGTGATGGGTGAGGTGTCTGACGAGCTGTTCAAGGAAAAATATTCAGCCATATTAGAGCGGAGCTCCTGAACAATAGCGGCATCCGTAAGAAGGGAAGCATCCAAACGCCAGTATTTGGAGCGCTGGTGCGAGATGGGGAACCGTAGCGTCATGGAGATGGGATGATGATCGGAAAGGACCATCGGTTCAATAGTAGCAGCATGGAGGAGAGGGAGATCTGGTTACGACAAAAAAAAGTAATCTATCCTAGAATACTTATTGTGTGGTGGGGAAAAAAAAGTATAATCTTTAACAGTGGGATAAAGTGTACGCCAGGTGTCATGTAATTGTAGAAGCTGTAATTGTATATATATTTGCCTGAGAGCCTTGTAGGGCAGAAAAGAACTTCCCGAGGATGAGTCTAGCAGAGGGCTTAAGGGGACATTCAGATCGCCTCCAAGTACCAGTAACCCTTCCTGGAAAGCAGCTAGGGCAGAGACGATTGAGCGCATGAAGGAGACCTGTTGAACATTGGGGGCATAGACATTGGCGAATGTGATAGGTCTGTTAGCGAATACTCCCTTTATAAACAGGTATCTACCCTCAGGATCCACCATGGAATCCGTTATATGAAACTGGAGGTGTCTGGCGAACAATACTGCAACCCCCTTAGACTTAGCCAGGGGGTTGGCGGCGTGGAGGACCGTGGGGAAGTAGAAATTGTAAAGCTTTGGAATGGAGTCTTGGCGAAAATGCGTTTCTTGTAAAAAGACCACATCCGCTTTCTGTTTGTGTAAGTAAGAGAGGAGCATGGAACGCTTTTCGGGTATGTTCAAACCTTTGACATTAAGTGAAAGGAGTTTCAGAGACAGTTGTCCCGTCTGTGAAGCGGAAGAAAGCATGGCTGTAGGAAGGCGGAGCCTGAGTCCGGGGCTTCGGTATGCCGAGGATCCGGGGAAGGGAAAAAGGAGGGGGGAAGGAGAGAAAAAAAAAAAAAAAAAAAAGGAATATAGAAAGTATACGGCTAGAGCAGGGGTCTGCAACCTTTAAGACATAAAGAGCCACTTGGACCCGTTTCCGAGAGGGAAAAAAAGACTGGGAGCCGCAAAACCATTGCAACATTTAAAACAAATCCGACACTGCATATATTGCAAAAAGCGCTCTGGTCATGAAGGGGGTTTAAGGGCCCAGTAAGCAAAGGGTTAATCAGGGCCACAGTGTATCGTCATAATCACAATCATAGCCTTAGGTCAGTGGTGGGCAACCTTTTTTTTCAACTGAGCCAAATCTCGCCAAAACCACGATTGAAATTTATTTTGAGAGCCACATTTTTAAAACTGAAAATACATCCCCCATATAGTAATTCATCCCCCATAGTAATTCATCCCCCATATAGTAATTCATCCCCCATAGTAGTTCATCCCCCATAGTAATTCATCCCCCATAGTAATTCATCCCCCATATAGTAATTCATCCCCCATATAGTAATTCATCCCCCATAGTAATTAATCCCCCATATAGTAATTCATCCCCCCCTTTAGTAATTCATCCCCCATATAGTAATTCATCCCCCATAAAGTAATTCATCCCCCATATAGTAATTCATCCCCCGTATAGTAATTCATGCCCCCTATAGTAATCCATTCCCCATATTAATTCATCCCCCATATTAAGTCCCCAAGTCCCCCCTGTGTCAATTCACTTACCTTTGCTCCTCGCGTTCCTCTCGCCGTGTTCCCGCGCCGTTCCGGTGTAGCATGAAAATCTGTCTCCTATGAGGTGCTGTCCCCCTCGACGTATCTGTGCATGTGCCAGTTTCAGGCATTAGCAGCCGATCGGCGATCTCCGACACATGCGCAGATACGTCGAGGGGGACAGATCCTCATAGGAGACAGATTTTCATGCTACACCGGTCTTCAGGGCGGACTGTGAGAGGAGCCTAGCGGGAGCCTAGCTCCGCAGGCCGGATTAAAAGGTCTGCCGGGCCGTAGTTTGCCCATTGCTGCCCTATTGCCTGTCACCTGGTGGGCAGTGTGCTCCGGAGCCGCAGCCAAGGTGAAAAAGAGCCGCATGCGGCTCTGGAGCCGCGGGTTGCAGACACCCGGGCTAGAGGAACAGACCCGCTGTTCCACGTGAGAGAAAGAAAACAGGAAGAGGGGAAAGGGTCGGGGAAAAGGAAGAGGAGCAGAAAGAAAGAAGAGAAGCTCAGAAAAAAGATACGGATAGAAGCCGAATGAAAAGGATCAGTGGAAGCTCGCCGAGCTCACTGTGTGGGGAACGAGGTCGGCGTGAAACCAGGAAGTGCGCATCCGCCGGCCGGTAGCCCCCTATGAGAAATCATAAAACAAAAGGCAAGAACAAGGGGGAGGGATTCGAGAGATGTAAGTGATGTCAGAAGTCCGCAGGGGTGGGGCATATAAAGGTTTGGGTACCGGTCTTCCATGGGAGATGAAGTGGCATGTGACATGCAGAGGAAGAAGACCTGGGCAACTTTAGTAGATGAATCACACGTGAAATGTTGCCGAGCGAGGGGTCCAGCTACGCTTAGTATGAAAGAAGTGTAAGGCACTTACAGAGTGACCGCATTGGGAAGAGCAGCCTACGCCAAAGGTGGGCGCGAGATAGTAAAGGGGCACCTCACTGAACGGAGAATATCGGAAGACCCCTGCATATATTACAGGCAAACCACAGCACAAGGCACAAACATAACAAGTCAACAATATCAAAACATGAATGAGCATGGCAAAATCAGATAAAACATCAATAAGCCCCTATTCAGCCGTTACTAATGAAGCCCCCTAAGATCAAGGCCCATCATCATCCCACAAATATATGAGTATCAAGGGGACTAAATAAGACATAGAAAACCCTTCCTCCCCCTACCCCCCCCCCACACAAAGATATTAGCTAGCGTCCCCAGGGAAACAAAGGGTACGAGCATCACCTCTCTCGGAATGGCGTAAGAGTTGGGAGGAGGAGGAGGAGGGAAGTGAGCATGGGAGTGATCAAAGGCACGCAGGCCCACAGGTACGCCATTTCGGCCAAGTAAAAGCCGGGTTGAAGAGAATGACATGGTACCATTCTGAAATATCTAGCCAGTAGCGGGAAGAGGCGATGCTCGTCCACACAATCAAATTCACTGACTAAAAGCACATGTACACTCCCCGAAAAAAAAAACAGTTATCCATCCCCGCAAACAATAACCATCTCCCCCAAAACCACCCCCCGGTCGAAATTTAGAGACACTAACATATGCACGCAGAAAGTATACATTACAAATTGAGCAGGGAGCACTGCCATAGGATCGGGAAGGCCAAGCGTTCCAATGTCCACGGAGAGGATGTGGGGGGCGAACAAACCATCACCGAACAGCCCCAGGCGAGCAGCAGGACGTCCGCAAAGATGTGAGGGCGAAGTTCAGAGCGTACCAGCAAGACGATGTCGGAGGATGTTCATCGCCCAGGATGCCTCCAGATGGTAATAGGAAATAGAAGGCTAGGAGAAGGCACCAATCGGTAACCAGCTGGAGGCGGAGGACTCGCTGTGGAGTGCGGAGGACTAGGTGACAATTAGTAAGGCAGAGCCCAAAAACTGATCCCCCATGTATGAGGACGAGACAGCTAGAATGGTGCCGACTCCCAACCCCTTGTAAGGCATGAAGGAGCTGTGGAGGCCCACTATTTGCGCATAGGGCAGTGACAGAGTTCCGTGAAGCACAGGCCGCAATCTTGACGGATAAATAGTAAAGGTGGTAAAGTAGGAGTCCGACGAGCATTGATCAGAGAGCGCAAATGCGCAATTAGAACATATGAGGCGGGTGGACGAAAAAAGGTGTACAGTAACAGTAGAACGTACTCAGCAGGGTATGCATCAAAGTAGCAATGTGAAGGGAAGAACAGGGACCATTAGGTTTCGCGTCGTGGCCTCCTGTGTGCTGGCGAGGCCGTCGGACTAAAGGCAGTCGTGGCGTCCCCCATGAGGGGTCTCGGAGGGGTCGATGGGGCCATCCGCCCTCTACGAGAGGACTGACCACGCCAATCCATAGCATTATCCTCGGCTGCCAAATCCTGGGATAGCGGCAATCTCATGGAGCTGAACCAATCAGGCAGGTCAATCAGCGGGATGTCTATGGAGGCACAAAAAGAGGGCAGTTCTTCAGGGGTGCGCAAGTTGTAGGAACGACCATTAACTTGTACAGAGAGACAGAAGGGGAACCTCCATCTGTACGGAATGTTACGCGATCGGAGCGTATCCAGAAGAGGGCGTAAAGCGCGCCGTTGGCGCAGGGTGGTGCTGGATAAGTCCTGAAACAATTGTATTTCTGTTCCCTCATATAAAAGGCGCCCTCTGTCTCTAGCACAGCGGAGGACATCTTCTTTGAGCGGGTAGCTGACTAGGCAGCAAACGATATCCCTGGGTGGTTCTGCATCTCCCCCCCTGGGGCGGATCGCTCTGTGCACACGTTTGATGTCAATCGGGGTTGCTTGCGGGCGCCCAAGGAGGTTATTGAATATGGCCATTGCTGCCTTGGGAATATCGGTATTTTCTACTGATTTTGGGAGACCGCGGATTCTGATATTACGCCTGCGACCACGGTTATCTAAATCCTCAATATGCCTGTGGAGCTCTCTGATAGTTGACGCGTGTATCGTTGACCGATGTTGTAAATCAAGAATTGCGGAACCATTTTGCCTGGATGCGGATTCCACGTGATCCAATCGTGAACCCATGGCCCTTAAATCATTATGCAGGTCCCCTAATGCTGCAGTGAGTGTGGCTGTCAGGGTGGCCTTAATGTCAGCAGCCACAGCCTGAAGATCCCTCAGGGACAGAGATTGTGAGGCAGAGGGGACATCATGTTGAGGCACTGTGTCTGTAGCTGCCTGCATATCAGAGCAGGGAGGGTTAATTATGTTAGCAGCCGTAGAGAGGAGGGGGGGGGAGGGGGATGCAGCAGGAGAAGGAGATGAAGATGGCTGCGGCCCCTCCCTTTGCTGTTGGGAGCGGAAGAGCTCCGTTATGTGTCTCCCCTGCACACCCTGGCCTCGTGGGGAGCGCGATCGGGTACAGGATGAGGTCCGGTCAGTCCTCCCCATTATGTGACAGCTCCCTCTCACCCCGCTCCGCAGTGTAGCAACACAGAGGGATCCGGCCGGCGGGAGCTCCCTCTCTATGCGGCCATCTTCCAGCCGCGGCAGACCACGCCCCCTCCTCTTTATTTTTTATTATCTTCTGCTTAATTTCTTTTACCATTCTATTTTTATGAATCTGTTCTAACTCCAATATATCCTTTAAGAGTCCACTGATTTTTTCTCTTCTTTCTCTTTTTTTTCTTGCCCCTAATGCAATCAGAATTCCTCTTATATATGACTTGTGAGACTCCCATACTGTTGCCTTAGACACATCCTCTGTCTCATTCTCTCTAAAGAATCTCTCAATTTCTTTCCCAATCCTTTGTACAGTATCCTTGTCCCTGAGAAGTGCCTCGTTCAGCCTCCAACCTACCCCTTCTGTTTTCCTCTTTCCCCATCCCATCCTCAATACGACCGGGGCATGGTCCGAGAGCGTCATTACTCCTATATCTGCTTTAACCATTGAATCTATAAAGTGGTGTTCTATCAATACATAGTCCAACCTTGAATACATCTGATGTGCATTAGAGAAGAATGTATAATCTCTATCTTTCATATGCAAGATTCTCCATGCATCTACCAATTGGCATTCATGGATCACCTTCTTTAATAGTCTCAAAGATCTACTCCCCTCTCGCTGCACGTCAGAAGTTGTATCACTTTGTGGATCCATACAAAAATTAAAATCTCCCGCCACTATTATACAACCCTCTTTAAAATCCATCAACTTTTTTAACACACCCTTCAAGTACTCCTCTGGTTTTTTATTTGGGCAATAAATATTAGCTACTGTACACTCCACCTCTTGTATTTTACCCTTCAAAAACAAATATCTCCCCTCTGGGTCCACTTTTCCTTCAGTTCAAATCTTATATTTTTTTTGAATCCTATTGCCACTCCTTTAGCTCTCTTAATCGGGGAGTCTGCATAATACCATGTTGGGTACTCTCTAGATTTCAACCTCACCTTAGATTCTATCTCGAGATGTGTCTCCTGCAAAAAAACCACTGAAGCTGCTTGGTGATGTAATTCCTTAAATAATCTAAATCTTTTCCCAGCACAGTTCAACCCCTTCACATTATAAGTAATAACTTGTAAATCTTCCATCCTTTTTATATCCTTTTTTTTTTTTTCCCTTCTAACTGGAGATCTCATAACTATCCTCCTTCTCTTTACGCTTGCTTTTCATACCTCTCTCTATCCTGCAGATTGTTACCCTTATTATCCATTTTCCTCCCACCCTTACCTCCCCTCGACCCCCCCTCTCCCTCTCCCTCCCCCCCTGCCATCTCCTTACCCTCAGCCGTTTCACCCACTTGCTGAGATGCCGGGCATTCCCTCTCTTTCTCGGAGCTCCCAGAGCTCCTCACGTGTCGGAGTCAGTGTCAGCGACTCTCCAGTGTCTCAGCTGACTCACTGACGTCTCCCTGGCAACCCTGTTCCTCCTCCGAAGCCGCCGCCGCAAGACGCCAGACACCAGCTGAGGCCACGAGGCGTCTCTCTCCCGGATCTCCCCCAGTTCCAGGCCGACCGGTCGTCTCCCAGGCAACCCCACTCCTCTTCAGCAGCCGCTGTAGAAGGGTAGAAGGGAAGACCCCGAGGTGTCTCTCTCACAGCACCCTCCCAATACTCCGCCGGCTCCGACCGTCCCCGGGACTCCGCCGGCTCTCTCCGACTCTCTCCTGCAGGTGAGTCACTGCATTCAGTGCAGCTGGTCCCTCTGACGAGGCTTCATAGGGAGGTAAGCGGGGGGGAAGGCTCACGGAGAGTGCTAAACTACACTCTCTCCCGTGCCGCCATGTTCAGGCTCCACCCCTCCACTGGTCTAGTGTTTATGATGGAATTGGGTTAATTGTGTATGTTGAGCTACAATAAAGTATTTCTGAAAATTCCCTACACCCCTGTGTCCTTAGGAGGGGACATAGTATTCAGAGCCTACTAGCCTACTGCCCTTTGCTCCCCAAATAAAATGGAAGATTTTTGTTTGGAACTGTCTTAAGGCCTCCATTGGCACTGAGATAGGTAGGGTTCTAAAGTAATACACTATCTGGGGCAATACCGTCATTTTCATGGATGCGATTTTGCCCATCCAAGACAAGGTTGTATCTGTCCAGGTCCTCATGTCCTCCAACAGTTTATTAAAAAGCGTAATTTGGCTTATAGAGAGATGAACTGTGAGGGGTCAACTTAACGCCAAGATAGGAAAGGGAAGCCGTTTTCCACATGAATGGGTACTGAGACTGAAGGCTTCTGTGCACTGCTCCCAGTCGGTTAACATTCATGGCCTTGGATTTGGCCTGACTGACCAGAAGGCCCAAGATCTGACCAAATCGGTCCAAAAGGGAAAATAAATGTGGTATGGTAGTATGTGGGGAGGTAACAAAGAACAACAGGTCATCTGCGAGCAGTGCACATTTATGGTGTCGGTCCCCACTCATGATCCCTAATATATTCGGGTCCTGAAAGATCACAATAGCAAGAGTTTCCATCACTATGATGAACAGTATAGGAGAAAGTGGTCACCCCTTGCAGGTGCCAGAGGTGACAGTGAATGGTGCCGATTTATGGCCTCGCAAAGGGATCTGTGATGTCAGGTTGCTTTATAGTGAACAAAGTGAGGCAATAAATTTAGGACAAAAATTCCATTGTTCCAGTATTCTTAGTTTTTGTTGTTTTATAAGGGGTTAACAACTTGGATGGGGTCTAGGGGTATATGGGATGCACAATGTAACTGAAACAACTTGGAGGACAAATTCTTAGGCACAAAAAGGGCAAAAAGGACAAAAATCCAGCAAAAGCATGAAAGAACTAGGCAATATACTCCTTCAGCAGTGGCTCTAATCTTCTGAAGAATCAGCACAGTCTTTGCAAGGAGCACTTGGTCCCCTTAAATGAACCTCCTCAGACCCCAGATGAAAATCTCCTCATCCACCTGGCTGTCTTGAGAGTATCTCAGAGCAAAGGATTCAAACACAAGTGTAATGTAGTTCCAAGGAGAATTAGTTGGGTATTGCACCTGACAGCCCTCTTCCTTCTTTGGTCCAAGGGGTGTAGAAGTACTCACACTGTTCTGTTCTTGTAGCTTTAAAGGTTGAAGCTGCTTTCAGGCCTTACGCTGGGCTGGCTCCTTCCCTGCTGACTGGCTATCTTTCCCTGGTAGACTGTGGTCCTTCTTTCCAGCTTACAGCCTATAGGCAGACTCCTCTCCTCTGCGGCCCCTTCAGGCTTCACACCAGAAGCACTTACCCCATTTTCCACCTAACTCCCCTGCTGACCAGGCTCTCTCATATTTAATGACCTAGCCACCAAACCAGGCCTCCTGCCTGGGGATTGGACAGATTCCCTTAAGTATGCAGATCAGCCCCTCCTCACTCCCCTACTGGCTTCTTCTAGAAAGCTCTCCAAGTTTCAGGGGGGAGGTATCAGAGAACTGGCCTGTAGAGCCCTTGAGTCTTAACCTCAAGTACCCTTGCTGACTCATACCCAGGCTTCTAGCAAGCCTCTAATTATGCACACGAAATCTTACACTAGAGGGTGTTAAAGCTATAAAAAAACATTTTCTGAAGTTCTAATCCTTCTACACAATTGGGTTTTGTCTCTGTACCCATTGGAGAAATGTTGTATCACTTCCTTTCCTTACAGGAAGTTAAAGGAAATCTCCCGATCAGGAGCACAAATGGCAGTATAAACACTAACACTTTGCTGCTCTACCCAAAATGATATAAAGTTGGGCTTTTAGCTTACTTAATACTGAACTTTGAGGTATTATAAAATGTAACTGGTTCTCTAAAGCTGCTCCTTGTTGTTGCTCATTCAGTTGCAGCTCTCCAAAGTCATCATGTTCATGAGGGCATCCAGGATATATACCCAGAGTGTCAAGATCAAGAAGATTGCTGGTTGTTGGTGAACAATGTAAGAATTGTACTTATACCCTAGACAACCCCAGCATGTAACCTGAAATTTTACAGTAACACAGAGTTCAGCTTTAAGCTCCAGAAGACTTCTTGAAACCTCAAGGTTTTTGTTTATGTTTAGGGATGAGCTAAGGTTTAAGGGAAAGTGAGAAACTGTGACATGACAGCAGGACACATCCCAATCAGATGCTGCCAAGGAATTCCACGTTAAATGCAGCCGCACATAACATGACAGGGATGCAGATGACATCATTGACCTAATATGGCCATTTAGCCATTTCTGGACAATGTCATTGACCAAGTATGATCATGTGGTAATATTACGTCAATGCTGCCACCAGAATCTCTAGCCATTTGTTATGTGCAGCTGTGGGGTGGGAATTTTACAGCTGCAGATGATTGGGATGTTGTCCTGCTATCATGTGACGGTCTCCTGTGAGTTTGGGCTGAACTGTGTGGGGCCCACACCTTAGTCGTTCATGCTACCTATTGCTTACTGTGTGATCTCGGTATCAAATAGGCCCACCCAAAGTCAGCAAAAGGGATCAATACAGCAATTTAAAAGTAGAAGTATTGGAAATTAGGGCTAGTTTTTAAGGCATTTAAGATCAGTATATCAATGACATGATGGAAGTATTTTTTACACACTACAGGTAGATAATATTTGTTCCAATATGTAAAACAAGATAAATGGAATCTCGTTTTAATGTACAGGACATTCCCAATACATCCAAACCAGAATTTATTACACAAATTAAAACCAACACTGAATGATGTTAGTCATATATTCAAAAAAAGGATTTGTAGCTAACAGTATCATTTAATCCTGGTGCTACTGTTGCTCAAAGCTGAAAATTCCATCTGGCTTCTATTTGTAAAATACAGCGGCTCTAATCTCTGCCACGTGGGTCTGGATGGACCTGTTCTAAAGCATAAAACTTCTCAGGGCATCTGCCTCACTCTTGAAGTCTACATCATTAGAACAAGAGATGTATATATAATGTTTGAGAATATAAGTCTGTCGTGATTTACCGGTATGTTGCAGATAGGAATTCCCTGATCTTTCCTGAAGAATTGGCTTGAGAAAGGCATTGAAACTGGATACGACATTTCATTTTATCTGCTTAAAAAAAACAAACCATCTTATGTTGTCTATAGTTATCCACAGTTGTTTGGAGGTATCAGGGGTATATGTATTGAAATTGGTGTATATACAGGACAACATAACTGTAACAGGCTGCTTTAATGTGATGTTTTAATGGGTATAATACACATTTGTGAATTTTAGGTATCTAGTCACATTCTTGGTACCTAAAAAGACCTATAGGTTGGTTAGGTTTAATGATATATTTTTATAAGTTTGAGGACGTGGTATTAGTGATGACCTGAAATATACAGCATTACTATCCCTTTTTTTTCTTTTAGGTCATTCTCATGAACATAGCGCTGTGCAGTGGCGCAGGTACAGCAGGGTTAAATACTGTACATACATTCTTCTCTTTTAGGTAAAAGCTGGGCAACGTTATTGTATGTACAAGTTTGATTTAGGGTAAATCTTATAGTAATAACTCAAATAATGTGAACTTGCTGAACACACACACACTAGAGTTTTCATTTAAATTGGCCTAGAATATCTGTGTGCATATAAATGCTGCTGGTAGATAATAACTTACAAAGTAAATGCTATGGTTAACAGATGAAAACATTAATTTGCAATGCCTATACTTGGAACAGAAGTGCCATTCCCTAGACATCTGTATTTATGTATAAAGTGTGGGACTGCGTACCGGCTGAATTCTGGGCTGCTGTGTATTTCTGTTGAGTAGAAGAGAACTTTCTATACCAAGGCTGTGTGTCCCTACAGAAATTTAAGAAAAGATGGTTTTGTTTTTGAAAGTAATGAATTATTGGCACTGAAAAAAAGAAACATTTTAGGTAAATGAAATGGCTTCCAAGTCCCTTCGCCCCAGCGCTCTAAGTCTTCCTGAAAGATCCATATGAATAACATGCGTCTTTAAAGGACACCGCTGCATAGGAATGTTAATGAACTAATAAGCACAGGCTAAATTTTCTCTGGATCTATTAGGTAAGTTTTGGATTTTTTTCACCTTATACAGGAAAGTTCCTCTCACACGACAAGGAGAGAATTTTCTCAAGTGGTGCTCCCTATGTTAAAACGTGCTCTTGTTTTGTGCCCCCCCCCCCACCCATTACCTCCTGCTAGTATAAACATTGAAGACATGGCACAAGAAGACAGAATCTGAGTTGCTGTTCTGTTAGCTCTGTGTCCTCAGCAGTACTATTGGAGTGCACAGGACAGTTTGGTCAAATTCTGATGCATACTAGACTGTACAGTCAAATTTCGACACTCTACCTCAAGGATTTTTTCAATCACTATGAAAATGGAAGTTGTTGGTACAAAGTCTGGTTTAATATCTGTTTCTGTGACTGGGCTTTAATTGCCTTAGGTGGCAATAATTATGAGGAGTCATAATGCTGAATGTTGAATGAGGACTTCAGAAAAATTTGAAACATCAAAAATAATAGATATAGCTCATGCATAACAATAACTGTAGCCATCCAGAGGATTTATTCATATCACTCTTGTACCAGCCCATTATTTGTTTCTAAAATATATTTGATCTGATCAGTTTGCCCATTGGAGCTGAGGTTTGTACGCTGAGGAGATATCTAGTGCAATATCTAATAAACAACTCAAGGATCTTCAGGTCAAAGCATAAACAGTTGGAATATTTTTAGGTGGAAAGAAGTGACAGTCTAAATAATAGTATAACATGCACTGGACGGGAGAAGATTGGTGCTGAATATTGAGGAAGTGTATGACCATGGGTATTAAAGGACCTGTTATGGTAAGAGCCCTCTCAGGGGAAATCACCAATGGTACAGCCAGGTGCAACCACTCTCTGATGTATTCTTTCAATGAAGGCCTGTAGGCAGGTGCAGTCTACTTCCTCCACTGCAGGTGGCACTATTTGGCAGTGACACTGCAGTTGGAGAAGAATTCAAGAGGAACATGGTTCCTCTATAGTTTCCAGGGTTACTGGGGAAGCAATCAAATTGGATGCGTGACTCTAGCAGCCATCTTGGGTCAGGCATAGCCTATTTATGGCCCTGGCTCCCAGGCTAGTTGTGCATTTTACAGGTGGGTAGAGTAGAGACAGATACCCCACCTGGTAGGGACAGAACTAGTGGCAGGGAAAAGTTCCTGACGAGGAGGGAAAGTGTAGGGCTCCAAAATTTCTTTGGACACCTTCCCATTTGGGCATGAGATGCCCAGGCCGCACTCTTCCCCTCCTAACAGGCACTGTCAGTTCAGCTGAAGCCTGCTCTCTATACACTGCTGGATCTGTGAGTGTTCCTGGTTGGCATGTCTTTCCACTGGGTTTAATATTACCTGTCTTTGCATTATTTTAATACAAGTTCTTACATCGTACTTGGACTGTGTGTGTTACTGACGCCACAACACGCTGCACTCCACGTACAGGCCATCATACAATTGAGATATAAAAATAAAATTTCTCCTGCAGATCTCCTGATATCTGACTTTGGCTCCAATCAAGAAAGTTTGGCATAAATTGGTATACTCTAAATTTAAAACTTTCTTCTTAAAGGGGTAAATAGACACTCCTAAATGAAACATTCCATTTGAGAAATAAGCAGGCAGTTATTGTTGACATCTCCTAAACATTCTAGCTCCCAAAGTGTTTTGATGATATTTTGGAATTAAGACAGCCTGAGCCGACAAGTATAGAAAAAAAGGAATCTGTTACTTTTCTTACATATGCTTGTTCCTGGTATTTATAACAGAAGTATTAAAGCTGAGCACACCCAGGCAACTTGCCTGGTCAGCAGGCCACCAATGACAGCCCTGTATCTTAAGGTGACAAAATGCCCACCACCTGTGTATACTTGAGTTGTATCCAAACCAATATGGTAAACAAAACACATCAGCAAGAAAGCAGAAAAAAACATTGGTTTCTTACCAAGCTTCCTCGATAAAATCTATAGATAATAATGGAGGTTGGACATTTAATGAAGTGAAGAAGGGCAAAAACCTGATGAATGGACAATAGCTAACAGCAATGAACACATACCATCAGTCTTTGAGACGTTCTGGTTAATTCACAAGCCATCTTTATTATTGTCCTTTGATAATGACCTCAAAATATGAAGGGAGAATTCTGACATATTTATGAGAAGCATGGGCTAGTGTGCTTAAACATGAACTTATACAGTTTATTTACAAGCTTAAGGTTTTTGAGCTTTCCTGTCAAGACCACATGAACAATGGCATAATCCTCAATCTTTACTGATGTCACACATAAAGTCTGGTACAAGGTCCTGACTATTGTACTACATAGATTATCATACCTTAGGAAGATGGATAGTGGGAAAGGAAGGAGACTTGTCATCTTCTTTGTAAAGAAATAAAGGGTCTCCCTCCTATAACTTAAAAAAATCACCTTAACTGAAATGTTGTCCTACATTCAGACAAAGTGATGGAGTGTTTAGAAATCCCAACTCCTGAATCACTTATACATACCTCCATCACATTTCTCCAACTGTTCATTTTTTCAAGTGCTAACCCTTTGTAAACTCCATGTCACATGGTGTCGGAGCCTACACAAGATTGATGATGTCATACCTTTCCTCACATGACAGTGGTCAGACCTGGGCATTGGTTGCTCATGTCCAAGGATTGTATTCAAGGAGGAAGTCACATGTTCCTCCATACCTGGAAATACTGGGGATTTTAAGAGCAGTAGAGAGCAAAGGGGACACTGTGAATGTAAGTATTAGTGAGTCAATGGGTGAACTTCCAAGAGATGCTGGATATCCCTTTGGGTGATGTTCTCTTTCAGGTTACTAGAGGCTGACCCTGAAGTTTAGGCATCCCCAGCATCTGTATTTAGGTTGTTTCCTTCAGCCTTTTATATTTAATTCTTGTCAATGGTACTGCTCATCTAGAAGGTTGCCGAGTTGCAGGCATTGTTATATCATACGACTAGGACTGATTGCTAGATTATAGTGCCTTTGCTGGCGACATCTTACTCTTCCTGACAGATCCGCATATTACATTATCTAACCTACTACACGACTTCAAATTGTTTCAGTATTTGGCCAATTTTAAAATAAACTTCAATAAATCCCAAGCCCTCAATATTTCCCTAACCCAATATACGATCAGACAGGCGAAAACTAATTTTCCTTTCACATGGCAGTCCAAGGCCATCACTTATTTAGGAATTCAATTACCAACTCATCCCACCATAGACTCATCTCTATGCCAAAAACTTTCTACCCATCCTACGCAGCATTACCAAAGATCTACAGACATGGGATAAACCGTTTTTCTCTTGGTTTGGCAGAGCAGCTATCCTCTAGATGAACATGCTTCCTAGACTTCTGTACCTACTGCAAACTATTCCAATAAAACTGCCTAATTCCTTCTTTAAGTCTTATAAAACATTATGTACCTCGTTTCTATGGTGTAATAAACGACCCAGAATAGGTTTTGACCAACTTACCATGCCTAAGACGAGCGGAGGTATTGGACTACCTGATATCACCCGCTACTACAGAGCCTGTCACATGGCAAGAATAGTAGATTGGTCTACGAACCCGCAACCGTAAGGCTTGGGTTAATTTGGAAGCTGCTTTTTTGGGGACCTCGCTCGCCACCTCCCCTTGGCTGAAAAATTCCCACATTCCGTCCGAGTTCAAGGAATACCTTCTTATAGGCTATACTCTTTCCTGTTATCATCAGATAAGTCAGAAAACAGGTTTCTCTTCCACCCCTGGCCCACTCACTCCTATCAAAATGAATCCAGACTTCCCTCCGAGTATGTCACATGCCTTTCTCGAAGGATCTAGCCCCACAGACAGTTTGAGTTTGAATCAACTTTTCAAAGATGGGACGTTCTTATCCAGAGACCTCATTCTGAATAAATGGCCATCCCTGACCTTGACGCCGTGGATGTATAGACAACTCCACCACTTTATACACAGCTCCTCTCATCTAAAAGAATATACTAGACAACTTACCCCATTTGAAAAACTTTGCTCAACAGACTCTCCCCAGAGACATGTTATATCCAAGCTTTACACGTGCCTCGAAAACACTATTGTCCTTCCTTTTAGGAAAGCTTGCAAGGCCTGGAGCTCTGACTTACAACTACAACTATCGAAAGAAGATTGGGATCACATTTACGCACATATTCACAAAGGGTCCAAAGTTGTCTCCACACAAGAAAACAACTTTAAACTATACTCTAGATGGTACAGAGTTCCATCCCTGCTTCACCAATTTGACCTCAACATCTCAGATGTGCGTTGGAGATGCCACCAGGCAGCTGGTACACTCTTGCATATCTGGTGGGACTGCCCGTTGCTGCAGCCTTTCTGGGGGAAAGTCCAATCTACAATCGCACAAGTAACTACGTATACCCTAGACCTCTCCCCCGCACAATTCTTGCTTCACCACTCCACACTTCCATTTAGGACGTACCGTAAATCACTCGCCATGCATATGGTAAACACCGCAAAACAATGTATCCCAGTCCACTGGCACTCAACCCATGTTCCCACTATCCGAGAATGGTTTGCTAGGATCAACAAAATTGAGGAAATGGAGGAACTGATTTCTGTAGCTAAGGAACATCCCAAGAGATTCAGGAAGACATGGGCATGTTGGAGTCATTTCAAAACCACTTCTACTTATCACCTACTAGTACATGAACAACCTATACCCCCTGACTGAATGATTGGACACAATCCTGTACTGGGGAGCGCCCTATTCACTGGAGATGCACTTGATGCACGTTTGAATAGGCTGTGGCTCTGAATCGTGACCTGTCTTCCCGGTTTTTGGCTCTTGTATTACCCCATTGACTGATCTTGCACGTTTTGTATCTTAAGCTATATGACTATCTTTCTGGCTTGACTCGTACACAATGATGTGATCTATTTTATCTGTAATTACCCATTCTACATCCCCTCTACCCATTACCCATCCTCACCCCTCACCCCCACCCCCCCTTTTTTTTTTCTTTCTTTCCCCCATATCCCCCCCCACACTGTATCACCCTACATATCTCTCTCTAACTATTCTCCTTTCTGACTTCTCTTTATCTCACACCTTTTATTTATTTATCCCCAAAAAATAGAATATTTATCTTCATACAGGTGTGACTATTTTCACGTAACTCACATGCTCCTGATAGAGACACACAAACCATAACATACGCACCATCATGTGCTATCCTTATCTAACACTCCACACTCCCTTAACACAAGAGCTTACCAATATATAGGCTAGTATACAATATAACTATACCGACTTGTCTATTATACTCTTGGTATCTGCTGGTTTTCAATATACACTTGATATAATGTTATATTCCATCTTCATCTGTGTTGCAGTTTAAATCCGTGGCCCATCTGCGAAATGGGAGACAATGTGCTGTGTTTATATTCAGACTGTGATCCATAGTTGTATATGTTTTGATATGCCTTTTTCTCCTAATAAAAGTATTTTTTGATTATAGCAGGCAAATCCTCCCACCTAGTAGTTGAATATTTTTGAAGAAGTTAGTTCTCTGGTCTATCATTTAGATAACAGAACAAGATACAAATCTGCATTAAAGCTAAAATCCTTGTGATGTATACAAATAATTTAGGGTTGTTTTCCAGAAAGTGTCATTTCACTTTAAATGTGTCTTACATCAGATTTAGTAAATAATGTAGCCATTTTATCATTCACTGTTTTTTGGAGGAGGGAATGTTTCTCAATTATAGTGAGAGATAGAATAAAAACTTCTGTCTTCTAATAATCAAGAGGAATTGGAGAAACATTTAGGTAAAGTATAAACAACATTTAATATAAATTTAGTTTATTAAACCACAAACACTTCATAAAAATATGAACCTGTCCTTTCTTCTATACATTCACTCTGCTACATAATAACAATCACCCACCAGACGGAGTTTTCACTGATTTAGTGTTCTGTTGGCACTCCAAGACTCTTAAAGCACAAAGGTTGCTTAATTTAGAGCCTTTCTTGTCAAAGACCAAATAATTAGAGTAATTTACAAAGGACATGCGGTTAGTTTGATTTTTTTCTTCACTAATGGTTCTGAAAACTGTAATTTTAAATTAATGTAGAGAGAAAGCTGTGATTACTCATTATAAAATTGTAACTAATTGGTACTTGGAAAAGTTAACTACTTGATTATATTTGTCTGCCGTAATGAACATGGAACGCAAACAAAGATCACATGGAGGAACTCCAAGTTGTGCATTTTTTAAAGTGTACCTGTCACATCTAATGAAGATACTGTGAGTACAGATGGAAAATGTAAGATCTGTCCTGGTTTAAATAGGACCTATTGCTAAATAACTACTTTGTCTATTTGCCTAGGCAATGGTCACTTGGTTGCAATAGGAGAGGATTAGTGTTCTAGTAGAGCTGTGAGTTGGCTCTGCTCAGTCATAAGTCCCTTTTATCTGAAACGACCAACCCCTGTTGGGAAAGAGAACCCCCAGCATTCTGGTTAGCTGATATTACCCCAGGATGGATCCATGACAGTAGTGGAGGACTGAAAATAATGTTGGGCACCAGTCAATTTTTGCCCTTTCAAAGATGTTTTAATTGCTAGAGCTGCACACCGAGAGAGGGCTTCAGATACCTCCAGCAAGATGTCTTCCAGGCTCCAAACCCACACCTGCTATCAGTGCATAAAGAGAACATGGACTAAAGGGTATTGCAAAATCAAGGACCATCAGGTAAACACCAGCAGCACAGTCTTCAGAGCTCCACTGCCAGGCAGTGGGTGCCTCCATGCATCCTCTCCAAGAGAAGCAAATATACCTTTGCACACTGGTATCAACTAGTATTCCAGTGTGTCTCTCTCATTTTCTCTCCCTCACTCTGCTAATGTGACCTCAGTGCTATTTGAGAGGAGCAGGGGAGGGCCAAACAAGGATGAGGTGCATGCACCCGACGTCCTCCTTATCAACTGATGATGTCATTGGTTGTTAGGATGCTGGCAGCTAGAAGATCATAAAAGTGCACAATGAAAACATGTAGCTTTGTGTAATAGCAGGCAGGATTGATCCACCTACTGGCTTGTATACAATTTTGGGCATGTTGCTAAGGCACCCCTGAAGAAGCCGGAAGGCACCCCAGGGTGCCTGGGCACCCTGGTTGAGAAAGGCTGGGCTAGAGCACTGATGCCAGTATGCTAAATGATAACAGAACTGGGTGCAACCTATTTCAGCCAAAATCTAAACTCCAGCCTTACATTCAGTTTTGCACAGTTGCACATTCTCTTCTCCTGTTTTGAAACTGCTTGGTCTGCTTTTTTTCGCACAATGTGAGCTTCCCACAGTGCGCATTAAAAGCTGCAGCAGCAAGTCAGAAAGAGCCCACCTAATTTCTTGGCTGGAAGACTTCCAGCATTATCTAATTATTTCCTCCACAGCTCTTTGGTCTTCACCATAGTGGAGTTTGGAGTGTGACTGTTTGAGGTTGTGGACAGGTGTCTTTTATACTGATAACAAGTTCAAACAGGTGCCATTGATACAGGTAATGAGTGCAGGACAGAGGAGCCTCTTAAAGAAGAAGGTACAGGTCTGTGAGAGCCAGAAATCTTGCTTGTTTGTAGGTGACCAAATACTTATTTTCCACCATAATTTGAATTAAATGTGATTGTCTGGATTTTATTTCTCATTTTGTCTCTCATAGTTGAGGTCTACCTATGATGTCAATTACAGGCCTCTCTCATCTTTTTAAGTGGGAGAACTTGCACAATTGGTGGCTGACTAAATACTTTTTTGCCCCACTGTATATTATCCTAAGAGCCAGCTTACTGCTTTTATCAGGACTGAGGGCTCTTGAGAGTTAGACTGAGGCAGGGTGCTGTGACATTTTCGGGAAGATAGGTATAGCCCCCGTCAGCCGTTCCCACTAGCCATGATCTGCCTGCATAGCACAGAGAAATACAGAAATCCAGTAATGACAGCACTATCTTCTTGCTTTCTGTTGTGTCTTGGGGACAGGAGGTGAAGTGAAATTCTCCACAAACGGGCATAGCAAATAAAATCTTTCCTACTGTATCCAAACAGAAGAAAAACATTTTGGCTTTACATACAATTTAAAGTAAACCTGTCATGAGAAAAATATGCAAATTTCTTAAAAATGCTAGTTTCCTGGCTGTCAGGTTGACAACCTGCAATTTCTGTAGTTTTTGAATCACATATGGAGGCAGGTGCAGTGTCTTTTCTCAACTGTAGGTGGCACTCAAACTGCAGCAGCATTGCAGAGAGAGAAGAAGTTAAGAGGGACAGCTCCTCTATGGTTTCACTGGGGAAACTATCCGATTGGGTGCTGCTGCCCCATGTGACACTGGTGGCCATCTTGGGTCAGGTAGAGTCTCTTTAAGTAGCTGGAAACTCTGAAAGCTTCTTAATGGAAATCTTTATTGGTTACATAAATACAGGATCCATAAAACTGGCACGTTTCAGCTTCACAAAGCCTTATTCATATCATATGTATAAGCTTTCCAAGTTACTTGTATTGTGGATATTTGCTGTGAGGAGTGGATGCCTCAGCCAGTGCACCAGTCTCCTGTCTCCATGTAGTGAATAGAGCAGTTGAGCTTGGGTAAGCTTTGTTTTCAGAGTCTCTTTAACCACTTGCCCTCCTGAGAATTTACCCCCCTTCCTGAACAGGCCATTTTTTGTGTTACGGCATTGCGTTACTTTAACTGACAATTGTGCGGTCATGCAACGCTGCACCCAAATGGAATTTACGTCCTTTTTTCCCACAAATTGAGCTTTCTTTTGGTGGTATTTGATCTCCTTTGCATTTTTTATGTTTTGCGCTATAAAAAAAAAAGATCGACAGTTTTGAGAAAAAAAACAATACAGTATGTTTGACTTTTTGCCTTTAAAACATGTCCAGTAAAAAACATTTTAAAAACTAATATCATGATAAATTTAGGCCAAAATGTATTCTGCTACGTCTTTGCTAAAAAAAATCCCAATACGTGTAAATTAAATGGTTTGCATGAAAGTTTTAGCATTTTTAAATGGCGGTATAGATACTGGAATTTTGTTTTTTTACTAGTAATGGCAGCGATCAAAAACTTATAGTGGGATTGCGGCAGGCATTCTGACACTGGGGGGAATTGACTTGGTGTCACTGAAATCCCCAGTAACACCAATACAGTGATCAGTGATAAAAAAAACACTGACACAGTACTAATGGCACTGGGCAGAAAGGGGTTAACATGAGGGGCGATCAAAGGGTTAACTGTACTGTGTGCTGCTTTACTTGTGTCTGTGTGTGTGTGCTTCACTGTAATCACACTGCTTTGGATGGCTATGCTGTGCAGGGAGGAGATGCTAGGCAATTCCAGCACGAGTAGGGCACATGCTTGCCTCGTGTGCACCCCCTACCCGGTAATGCAAAATCACATATATATATATATATATATATACACACATGATTTTTTGCACACCTGTGCCGCCCTGTATATCTGCTATAGGGTGGTTGGGAAGCGGTTAAGATTCTGGCTTCTGGGGTTTGGCACACATTTTGGACATGGACAGTGTAAGGACAGGTTTACCCATCTGTCAGAGAAAGTGTAGGGAAAGGTTCCATATAAGTAGGGAAAAGATAAGGACATTGTTGGAAGGCAACTTGTTTTTATATCAAACATTTATGGATTCTTACAGCCTGGTTAACAAGGAACCATTTGGCCTGTTGGTTGTCATCTTGAAGTGTCAGCAAAACATGAATTTACAACAGTGTGTGTGTAACAAAAGAATGCATACCAAAATCCTGGTACTGGGGGTTGACGCATACCCCTTAGCGGTGGGGCATGGAAATAAGAGAGCCCCAGCCCAGACTCCCTGGTGACACAAAGATTACAATGACAGATTACATGGCTTATAGCCAGAAGGAAGAAACTGGATGTGGACTGGAATGTTGACCTCAGTCAAAACATTTTTGGCAATATAGCAGTGGCCCCTGGTAGAGACCTACTTCTGGAGGATGACTGGGGTAATACTATACAGCCCCTTATGAATTATGGATTGTCGCTCACTGGACAGAGGACTAAACCAGGCAGGTCATGGGTGTTTGTGTGGGTGGTGTCTGTGAGTGCTTTAAGTGCAAGCCTGGCCATACTAGTGTCCCTTTTCCCTTTTCTACCCAGAGACCAGCCAGATACTGAACTTAGAAGATTCATTTTTCATAACATATCATCTTTGCTCTGTTATCTCTAAGTGCTCTGTAATATTTGTTTAGATTTCTCTGTTAGTGTTTTACTCTCTTAGTAATTAAATAAGACCTTGCTTCTTTGAGCACTGTGTTATAAATATAGATAATATTGTAATATATTGCTATTATCAATATTGTCAGAGCTTAGATATACTCGCTAATTATAGGGACCAAAAAGATAGTACTAATTTTAATATAAGTAGGGGGAAATCCAAAACCACTCCCTATTTATTTCAGACATGATATCCTCTCCAGGAATCTAAAATTGGGCACAAAGGAGCCAGGCCGCACTCCACCCTCTGATACAGACACTGTTGGCACATCAGAACCTGCTCTGCTCTACATGATTGCACAGAACTGTGAGTGTTCCCAGTTGGGTGCCTTCCCACTGGGCTGTTTGTAGCCTTGGGCCATTACTTCAGTACAGGTTTGTCATTTGCAACGGGAGTCAGTGTATTAACTACTGACTCAACATGTTGTACCCACCCCCACATACCTGAGACAAGTATACAGAAATATGATCAAAAATCTTTTTTCTTCCAATGTTACTTCATGGCTTACAAGTCTGGGACTCGGTACGTTACTCTGGTGGCCTGATGTCACCTTTTCTGCCTTTGCTCCCAATTATTAACAACCCTCTTTTCCCAGATCACCCAAGGGCTTTTCTTGGTGGGTGACTAATGGTTTTTCGCAGGTGCAACACTTTTTGATTTTTCGGTCCTTTCCCACCTGGAACTCTCTTCGGGAATCCCGGAATGTCCCCTCGGCGGAATTCTTTCGATACCTTCAATTGCGACACTGGCTGCTCTCGCTGCGGGGCACTTCTGCGTTCCCGTACCAGAAATATGCCTTTGAACAGCTTTGCCAACAGCGTCCGGGCACTCCGGGCTTTATATCCCTTCTTTATGCAGCTCTGAACAGACGCTCGTCGCATACTTCTCTTTCATATGTTGTTCAGTGGGAGCGCGACCTGGGAGTGGCTGTGGATCCGGAGGACTGGAATAAGGTCTGGTCATTCATAGCTAAATGCTCATTTAATACGACCACACTGGAGGCAGCCTATAAGGTATTGTTTCGTTGGTATTGGTTTCCGGCTCGGTTGGCTAACCCTGCCTATAGTGATCAATGTTTTCAGGGTTGTGGCCATCATGGAGATGTCTTGCATATCTGGTGGTCATGCCCGAGACTGTTTCATTTTTGGTCTCATGTGTTTGGCCTCCTTTTCACCTTGTTCCATCTCTCCATACGCCGGGATGTTCGGTATGCCTTGCTTCATTGCCCCATACCGGGCCTCTTGGCAATCCAGCAAAAGTTGGCTTCCTATTTGTTTTTATCGGCCACTAGAACAATTGCTCAGGCCTGGAAGAGTCTGATTTTCCCTCTTCAGGGGGTGCGGGATCGTATGACCACTATGATGCTCAACCAACAGATGTCGAGTATCCGCAACGACTCCCAACGTACATTTTTGAAAATATGGGAGCCGTGGTTGCAATATGCCTTTCCCACACTCCCCCCGGCTAGTCTGGGGATGTAATGGCATTCGGTATTGGTGCTCTTGGACCCCTGCTCTTTGCCCCTTTTTTTTCCTCTTTCTTCCTTTCTCTCTCTATCTGTTTTCGGTGTGACTGGACAGCTGCCTTTAGTTGTTATAGTCAGTTACATTAATGTTTTGTAACTTATGTGCCATTGATAGCCCCTGCGTGGGCGTACCTTTTGCCCTGTTGGCGTTGGAGCACTGTTTTTCATTTTTTTTTTTTATTTATTTATTTTGCATTTTTTTTTATCTGTGCAATTGATAGCCCCTGCGTGGGCATGTTTTATTGCCTCTGTTTTATACTGTTTAAAACATTAATAAAAACCATTGCAATAGAAAAATCTTTTTTCTGCATACTTTGCAGTTCCTTCTGGTTTCTTCAAATGTGCCTTGGCAAAATGCCTAAAAATTGCCCAAAAATTGGCAAGAAGCTGGCAGGGGTATCAAGCCTGCCTTTATTTTTACACAAAGCCTCAGGTTTGTATTGTGCATCATTACAACCTTGGGCACTGTTCAGACAGGCAGAATGTATATTGATTTCGTAAAATAAATCACCTCAAATTTTGAGTGTCCTAAATGTGTAGGTGCTGCTGCATTTTGTAAACCTATTAATTTAGTTTTTTTTTTTAATTTTAAGATGGTGTGCTTTGAAATTATGCATCATTTTTATCAGTGCCTTGACTGAAAAAGTTTGAGAAACACTGTTTTAGACCAGTGCCTCAAAGTATTGAAGCAAGAGAGTCAGTGTGACAGCCAGGCAACTATTTTCAGAAGAAGCATTTTCAGAAGAGGTCAGCAGTGGTAGCCTCCATGTTCCTTTCAGCAGAAATTTCCTGTTGTCATTTCCCTATTTTCCCTATAGTTGTTTGCAATATTGGTGTAAGACAGGTGCACTTTAATAAATACATCCAAGCCTTTTTCCCGGCTTGCTCAGCTGGAATCTGTATTTCTGTATTGCAGTTCTAAAATCCTGCATTTCTTTACAGCCAATAATAAAACAAACTGAATAGTAAAATGGAGCTTCCAATGAACTGTCATAACACTTGATAACATCTCTTTCACACTAGTAAATAGACGACTCTGGCACAGCTTTCTAGCAATGGATCTCCTTGTGTTTAAGTTTAATGGTTTTTAGCATATTGCGGAATAGTTTTTATTCTATTTTTACAGTTTATATTTTTGCTGTTTAATAATTTGTGGTATATTCTTCTAAAAAAAAGAATAAACAAATGTTTATTAAAGTCTCTTTCTGGGCAAGATTTTTTTTTCATTACTATCATTTTCCCCACACCCCTTTATAGTATAGACACTTCACTTTACTCACCTTCACCATGTGCTGCAGAAATCCTCTTCCTAATCACAATGACATCATCCCAGGGATGGAAGAAGTCCTCACTCTTGAAAATACTGGAATAGGGTGTTGTGATCTTTTCCGGAAGCTATGTAGAGCCCCCGCCAGCCCCACCATGATCTGCTTGCATTGTATAGAAAAGCAGAGAGACCCAATGACGTCAATGGGTCTAAAATATGGTAAGTGATGGAAACAGAAAGGTTTTATTTTAAAAAAAAAAGTATGTTGGTAAGGGAAGAAAGGAAGAACCAGGGAAGGCAAAATATAAAAATATTAACCATTTGTATAGCAGCCTGTAATACCCCTTTACCAGGCCATTATTTCAGTATTCAATGTTGTGATTGTTTAACCAACAATTACTCTGCCATGCAACTCTGTACCCAAATACGTTTTATATTACTTTTTTCAAATAGAGCTTCCTTTTGGTGTTATTTAATAACTGTTGGGTTTTCTATTTTCACTATAATAAAGGAAAAATGATCATACATTTTGAAAAAAAAACCCATTTCCCTTATTTTCTGTTAAAATAACTCTTTTTGAAAAATAGACACCCCGTGGTGATCTCATTTTTTTGCCATAATTTTTTGGAAATGAAGAAACATGCCGGTACCGAGGAGGTTTTAACTGCAGCTTCAGAGTGGTAAATGATAAACATTAAAGTACAGGTCATACACAGAGGAAGGAGGCAGGATGGAGATAAAGGGGTTAATGTTTAGATGGACAGGATAAAGAAGGTGAAGGGCTAATTTACTGGTCACTAACGACTGTATTGCAAATAGTATGTGTAAGTGGGGCAGGAAATGGTTAAAAAAAATTGATCCTGTGTCACTACAGCAGAATGAATGATTCAGCAGCTGCAGCCGCCGATCCATTCATTCTGTACTCATTTACAATTACAGGATTTTTCTCCTCTCCCTGTTGTGATGGCCAATCACATCGATCGGATCGGCTGGGTACAGTGTCTCTGTGTAATGTCTAATGGCACCTGGGTACACAGCGTTCAACTGGCAGATCAGCTACCCGAGAGCTATTATTCTAGTGTTGTTCAGAAATAGCACTAGTTAAGTAAGGGTCACCAATCTGCCATTGATAGATGTACAGCGGTAGATAAGTGGTTGAACTCCAGTGTTATAATGATGGTCTCTAGAGTTCACACTTAATTGTCCCATTTTATATATACATTTAAAGCTAAAGTTTATTTTGAAAAAAATAAGTCTCATCCCAATGATTTCACAGTTCCTTCCTCTTCTCTTTGGTCGGCAACAGTGGGTGGCTCTTCCCCCTGCACTGAACGCCTTTAAAGCGGTTGCAAACCTCAGGCATGAAATATGAACAAAGGCCTGTCTATAGCCTGTCATTTCTCTCCTGATTTGCTCCTCTGCTATAAGCATGAGTCGCTTCTGAGGAGTTTTCCAGACACCAATAGAGGGCACAGCCTGTGATTGACAACCTCAGCTCTGTTCCTGTGTGCTGTGTCAAGGGGGGTGTGTCCCTTCCCTCCACTCATCTTTTAGAATTCTCCTAACAGATGTAACTTCAGCTCTCTGCCTCCTTTCAGAACTGAGAGATCCTGTGTAAATCCTGCACTTTGAATGGATGACAGCTGTAGATAAACTGGTACAACATATGTAGGATGATTTAACTTCACTGGGTATATGCAGGGGTGTATTTACCACAAGGCAAACAAGGCATTTGCCTAGGGTGGCATTTTTCAGGGGGGGGGGGGCAGCATTGCCCCTTGGAAGAAGGGACGGAAGAAGGGGAAGATGTGGCATGGGGACCTGGTGGGTTCCGAAAGATGCTGTGGGTTTCATGACGGTGTATGCACAGCCTGACTCTGGTTCCTGGGGATGTCCGGAGCTGTGAAGGGGGGATGGTGGCTGGTGTATTGGGGGCAGTGGTCAACGTCAGGCTCTTTCTGCGGGGGGGCGCTAATTTTTGTGTTGCCTAGGGCAGCACAAAACCTAAATACACCACTGGGTATATGTAAGGGTTTACAACCACTTTAAATATTATTTAGAGTTATAATACTCCAAGCGCAGGCTGTGTGATGATGCTTCACCAAGGGACAGGTCTATGACCACCTGGGCTCAGAGGAAGTGGGTTGAATGATGCTGGCTATCATTAAACCTGGAATACTGAGGACATCTAGTGGCAGAAAGCACTTTTTGCAGTGGACAGCTCCAGACTAAAGGTGAGTATTCCACCAAATGCTGCTTTACTATTACTGGGCTATGAATTTTTATTTTTACTTTTTTTTTAGCTGGAGTTCGGCTTTAAATAGATGTGTTTAGTGGGCGTCACTTACAGTTTTTACAGATGTGACATTTGCAGAAAAGGTTGAGATTTCCTTATAAATTCATTCAATGTGACGGGTGACCTCAATGAAAAATGGTGTTTCTTTATAGCTGATCAGGTGTTATTTTATTTCACATTACGGTAGAGCCATCTGTCACCATCAACGAAAAACCTAAAGGAAAAAAATGGAGGATTTACCTGGATGCAATTCACTTTGGCTAAAAAGCTGCAGGTTTGTTTGTCTTTACAATGGGGCATAGTCTCCTGTGTTTCCTTGTACACATGTCCATTTAGCTCATATATCACAGCAAACAACCTTCTTCTATCCAGCACATTATCATTGCAGCGTGTGATTTGTGAGTAGGACAGACACAGAGACAATAGAAGCCGGGGTCATTGGTAATTAAAGCGTGTCAACGGTGTCACTGGTCAGAAAGGGAAGTGCAGTTCAAGCCGAAATGAAGTATTTAGATATTTTACTGCCGCATCCCTCCAGTCCACTCTCAGCTTATAAATATTAATTTAAAGACTACCAACAAGGACAGTAAACGGATTTAGGCATAAAACTTCCTGTCAGCAGTGATTTATTCCCAATAAAAGCAGAGCTGAACAGAGAAAGCCTGCTTCAGTAAATTTATGAGAAATAATGAAAGACTGCCATCAGAATAAAAAGGCTTTTCACTGTGCCAGGCCCCGCTGCTCCCCCGGCCTGGTGCTTTCCAGGATAAATATATACCTGTTTACATCGGCTGCAGGAAAGCCGCTTGGGTTATCGAGGAAAGACAAGTGCCAGCATGTCGTCTGCCAGCAAGGCATTCTGGGAATTCTACTTTGTTAATAAAGTTGGCCAGGATGGGTCAATCAAAACAGAGCAATGAGTTTAAGTATATCTAAAGCTAAAAACTTTTGTTTCATTTTGAATAGAGTAGTGAAGGGTTAAAGCAAAATGGAAACTTTCCCCCATATCAAAGTGCACCATACATACAGTATTTAAGACGTTCTGTGCTATGAGATCCGAAGCTCTGGGAAGCAATTTTATGTGAAACCATGCCCCCCCACCTGATGCATTTCACCCCACCCAGGGGGGCTTAGTCATAGGGTGGTTCTTTGGTTGGTAATTAATTCCAGTATACATGGAATGGTTATTTCCAAACTATGGTAGGTGCATAACATGAAGATGTTTAAAAGCTGGCTGTAACAGAACTCAAGACCTCCAACTTGTCCTTTACAGTCCCTAGGCCTCATGGCTTCCCTTTACCCAGAGGGGAAGTTCTTCCTTTCTAGTGTATCAACCCCAAAACAGCTCCTCCTCACACCTTATAAAGGGACTGGGTTGGGCTACTGAGGAAAACACACAACAAGAGAGGAGTTTCCATACATTAAAGGAGACTACCTTCTTACAAGCGCATTGCTCACTCTCCACCTTGTATCTTGTATTCTTTTCAAAGAAGAAAAGGCATTGTGTGAATGGACATTGGGAGATTGTGACATTCATCTGTCCTCATCCATTCACAGAACCATTGTATTCTGCCAACATATCAATGATGGGCATTGAATTCATTGCTGCCTTGAGAGACTTAGTGGCAAAAAGAAACAGGGGAAGCTCCACTTACACTGGATCTGGCTACCGGAAGTTGGGGACTTTCTCAGGAATTCAGCCAGTGCCTGTAGGAATGGAAGTTTGTGAGAAATGTCTGAAACAGCATATGTGGCACTGGATGAGTAGGATGCCTTTGAGGCCCAGAAGAAACCGAGAATTACAGAAAGCATAAGAGGAGCCACCTCAGAATCATTGAAGAATCTAAAGCTGCATGACCACACTGCCTATGATTACCTCAATATTTTGCAAAATGTGTTTGGATGAAATGAAAAATCCTCTAACCTCATGAGCCAGATTCAGTACACCTATCAGAGAAAAGGAGTGAACCTGTCCAAGTATATGAGACATCTTGACAGGATTTACATCAGTTGTTGTTAAAGAAGGGCCTAGAACCCAAGACAGTATACGTGATCTGATTGCAAGAGGTTTTAACAGGTCACAGCCTTTAGGCCCAGTCATAATCAAGGTGAACAGTAGCAAGAACCTAAACTATGCTAAGTTGATAAAAAATGATGCAAGAAGAAGAAGCCGTGTTAGACAAAAAAAAGAAAAAGGCATGGCACAGGAACTGTAAGTTGAAATTAGACTGACAATAGTAACTCATGTCCACTCAGAAAGACACATGCTGAAGACACAGGTGTTCCAAATGATGGAGATGATGACGATGCAAGCAACACCTTGGTGAGATGTCATACTCCTGCTGAGCAGTCCCCAGATGTAGAGACCTGCTACAATTCTGTTGGTGTGGGCCACTACCAATGTAAATTTCCAAGTCTGTCAGAGGAAGAGAGTCAACATAGGCCACAGAGAAACTTCTGAGAGCCAGTTGGATGTCTGACTATCTTCAAGCTGTGATGCACGGAAGAGGGAAAGACGTGAGACTTTAAGAAGAGCAGGGCATTTTTTCTCGGAGAATAGGTGCAGGAACCCCCTGTCCATTCTGAGTCACCCCTTGCTTCCGCCCCCCTACCCACCTCCAAGCATCGTCCTTTGGTTCCACCCCCTACCCACTTCCTAGTACTGCTCCTTTTAGAGAATACAGAGCTAAGTATCATTTTGTATTGAATTTGTTAAAGATACCAAAGAAAGCAGTAAAATAGATCCCCTGCAGCCAGCAACAATAGATTCCCCCAGCAACAATGGACCCCCACAGCAAAATACGACCCCAACAACAATCGAACTTAAGCAGCAACAACAGATCTCCCATCAGCAAGCAACAATAGACTCCTTCCTCAAACGTAGATTTCTCCTGGCAACAATTGACCTTCCAGGAACAATAGATCCTTCTCCAGCAACAAATAGACCACTATGCAAAATAGATCCCCCTCCAGTGACAATAGATAACCCAGCAGTCAGCATCAATTGACCCTCCAGCACACCCCAGCACTCCTTGTCATTACATACATTCAGTGCTGGAGGTTCCAGAACTGCGTTTCCCCATGTTCCTGCTGAAAAAAAGCCCTGAAGAAGAGCCTTGCCTGATACTTCAAAGAAACAATTGAAGACTTCTTTATTGATTTACACTGTTTAAGAGAGAGATGTCCACCAAACCCCAAAGCATTGTTGGAAGCATTACTTTGAATATCCTAAATGAAGATGAGTACAAGTTCAGTCAGCAACATTAACTCCTTCAAATGCTTCTACCAAACATCCTGTTAAACCAGTAGACCTTTTGTCTATGGTCAGGGCTGCTGTTAGAAATTGTGGGGCTCCATACAGCATACATAACATAACTTACAAAATTTCTGCTAAATCTAAAAGATAAAACTGTATTAAGTTAAATTCTGTGTGTAAATTAGGTCTTGGGGCTTATTCACATAGGTGCTGTGGCCTGTACAGAGATAGAGATAGGAATTGAGGACACAGATTTTTCCATTCCTTTCTCTGCTGTGAAGATGAATGAACAGGAGACAAAGGCTCCTGTTCATTCATAAACCGAAGCATAATAAACAGTTTACTATGCTTCAGATATGAATGAACAGAGTGACTGATTGGTACCGATTACTGACTCATTCAAAAAAGGAAGGGGCCAGTAAATAACATATTTACCAGCTCCTTCCACCGCTCTCCATCTTAACACATCCCCCTGTGTACCAACAGCAGCTGGCAGCAGAGGGAAGACAGCAGAGTTGTGGGAGGGGGCCCAGGCACACAGGGGGAATCAGCTGGCAGGACAGGGAAGGAGATCAGTTGCTGGGGGAGGGGCATAATTACAAAATGATGTCCTGTGTCCTTGCAACTGAAAGCCGGTAGGAGGAATATCCCCTGATGTCCTGGCCCCACTGTCTGCTCAGGCCCCCTACAAGATGATGGGTGGTACCCCCCTATTGTCAGCTCTGTTTATGGAGCCCAGTCATTTAGGAGGAATTTACTCAAGAGCTTTCCTTAATTGAGGTGCCCAAGTGACCTTGTCTCTGCAAAAGCTGGAACACTTAGAGATTCAAGGCATCAAAGAAGAGAAGTACCCCGTGATGATTATCTGCAGATCAAGTTGTTGTTTGACCTCCTACAGCCAGGGACCTTCAATACCCTGGCTATTACATGTTCTCAGTCCCAGGATCTCTCAAGAGCTCCTAAATTGTCAAGACAAATACATATCTAGTTCGACAACTCCTAGCCCTAATGCTCTCAGAAATTATTCTTTGTCAGAGAGTGTGCCCCCATGTTGCGGCCAGTGTACCAGCGCCTGGTTCAAGGTAAGTAGACCCCAACAGGTAAAGTGTCACAATTGAAAGAGGTGCCTTGAAAACCTGATAAAGCAATGGAGAAACAGGTGTTAAAAGTTAAAAGATATTTGTCTTTTTGGAAGTATGTCTACAAAAATGTGTTTGTGTATATGGATTTGGTGGCAGAAAGATCCTGTGGTTGATATTTTTAGACACCTTAGTCATATGTTAACCAGTTATTTATTGAGATAAAATCCCTGACCAGTTGGGCCTGTGATAGAACAGTTCTCAGGGTTGTAAAGTATTATCTGATTGTACACAATAGAAACAGCTCTAAAGAAACCTGTTTAAGCCAACTATACATGGGTTGAAATTTGGCAGCTTCAACATGGACTGGCTGTAGTTTGTTCCATTTATGGGGACCGTGGTTGTATACAAGTCAATCTATTAATCTATTAATGTGCACAACCAGCCTATCGGGTTTTAGTTGGCAACAATCATTTTCTTCTGCTGGCGGGGAAGGCTCCCCACTGGAAGAACTCGATAGTGCTGTGGAAAGGCGTCCCCCATCATCACTGACTGTGTTGGTGGGGAAGTCAAGCAATTTTCTTTCCTCCCACCCATGTTGAAAGGAAAGAAAATTGCATAATTTATGGCCTGTCTCAGTAAGCAGCCACTAGATAAAGGATTTAAACAGAAATTATTGTCCCTAGTGAAGCCTCCTTTTTTACATGTTAAGCAGTTAAATTGCATGACAAGTAAAGACTATGGCATTATTTTACTTTTTTATCATTTAAACAATGTATGTGTATGTTTAACTGTACTAAGCTGCCTTGTGGTGGCTGCATGCTACAGAACCACATTGGAGCTCTTACACAAAGTGCAGCAATCCAGGTCTCTTGAAGTCTGATATTTCCTCTTGCTCAAGCAGCATGATAACTGTTGATTGGAGTACTGTGTAGATGCTATGTTAGGTCACTGGAGACCTGGACCACTGCACTCTGTGAGAGAATCAATCCGGCTATCCAGCGTGCTGCCAGCATAGTACAGCTTCCTACTGCTGAATAGAAACAATTGTAAAAAAAAAAAAGAAATAATAATAAAATTGCCATTTTCTTTACTTGTTAGGCAGGTTGACAGCATATTAGGTAAAAAAAGGAGGCTTCAACTGGGCTTTAAGGTCGCTTTACCCGACAGAAAAACTGTATTCTGTGAAAATACACCATCTAGCAGGGGATTTTCTCAGCACAGAAGCAGAAAAAATGTCTCACTGAAAGGAACAAATGGAAAATCCATAAAACTTTGCTTAATTTATGGAATTTATGTGCTGCTGACCAGTAGGTATAAAGATCCCTTCCCCAGGGTCACACTAACGTTTGCTGGATTGCTTGTCAGTAAATGCAGTGCTCTTAGAACCTAACAACCAGCGCTCTATTCCACGTCCCCGAACAGCTTTACAACACCCAGGGAACTCGGTAATCTTTAAATTCCCTCACTGTTAACATCTGTTGAAACATTATTGGTCCCAGCATAGCCAAGCTGCTCTGAAATTACATTTAACAAAGTAGTTAACGCCAGCGGGATCATTCAGGGAGCAGCCATGTTTAAAAATGTTTTATCTGTGCTAAATGTCTCTAAAATAGGGCATCACTCTGCAATGTCCTTTTTTTTTTCTTCAGGATCCAATTTAAATGCAACCGGCTCTTTAGACAATTTAAGAATCATTTATCTGCTGCTCAAAGATAAATATGTGTGATGTGTTACATTTCAATGTCACAGTTTGGTTTCATTTGCAGCCAAATGTTTGTTTTAATAGGCAACCGTCAGTGCCAATTCTTCCTCTGTATCTGTCATCTGGGACTTAGGAATGGCCTTTTGTGATATCATTCCCCCCCACTTAATTATGGTAAGGAATGGCGGTTCTTTTGCTGGATGGCATTCTCTGGTCAGTTTAGGTTGCCAATGTGGCTATTAAAGATGTTGCTTAACTGAATAGCTTGATATTATTTGAGGTAGAGTGGTGTGTAATAAATAAAGATTTGGAGATGTCCTACCTTGCCTAATTCTTGATAGCCTTGACACTTCCAAAACTAAAATGTAATGCAAAAAGAGAGGTGAACGTTATGAGAAGCAGCCAGAGTCAATTGTACAATTATCATTCGTCCCCTTTTCTCGGGGACAGTCCCCGTTTTGAGAGGTCTGTTCCTGGAAAACAAGCATTCCCAGCATTGTTCCCAGCTGCATATTCTACAAACTGCACTGCACAGAGCACTACACACTTCCCTTTTCCATCCTTTGGAATTAGAAAAACATGGAGGGAAAGCAGACCCTCCCCTCATGTACAATTCACTACAGAGTACAGCAGCACCATGATGAAGTGGCGAGGAGCCTGCGAGACATGGGTGGACCACATCACCAGGGAGGAGTACCTACATTGAACTACGTGAGTTCTAATATTGGGATATGAAATTGTATAGATGTTGCCAAACTGAGAACAAAGATTTTCTGAATAGGTCTGTGAAAGTTCTAATTTATCTAGTTCTCAGTATACCTAACAGTAAATTGTCACATTCAACTGAGCTTGTTCTGTAATGATGAAGACATTTCACAGCTTACCAAGCCACTTTTTCAGTTCCTAGAACGCCATGAAGATACTCCAGCTATTATATTCATATAGGCCGGGTGTCGGCAACCCGCGGCTCCAGAGCCGCATGCGGCTCTTTTTCATCTTTGCTGCGGCTCCGGAGCACACTGCCCACCAGGTGACAGGCAATAGGGTTTCAGTGGTCGGCAAGCCGCGGATCGCAAGCCACATGCGGCTCTTCTGTGTGCCGGGCGCCCGCTCCCCTCCCTCCTCTCGGGCGGCCGCCTCAAAAGTCAGGACTCTTTTAATCCGGCCCGCGGAGCGTGGAACATTAGCTGTCAGGATGTAGGCGGGGCAGCCAGGATGTAGGCGGGGCAGCGTGACGAACTCCTCTCACAGTCCGCCCTGAAGACCGGAACACAGCGCGGGTACACAGCGAGAGGAACGCGCGGAGCAAAGGTAAGTGAATTGAGACAATATGGGGAATTAATTACTATAGGGGGGATGAATTACTATGGGGGATGAATTATTATATGGAGGATTAATTACTATGGGGGATGAATTACTATGGAGGATGAATTACTATATGGGGGATGAATTACTATGGGGGATGAATTACTATGGAGGATGAATTACTATATGGGGGATGAATTACTATGGAGGATGAATTACTATATGGAGGATGAATTACTATATGGGGGATGAATTACTATGGAGGATGAATTACTATAGGGGGGATGAATTACTATAGGGGGGATGAATTACTATGGGGGATGAATTACTATAGGGGGGATGAATTACTATATGGGGGATGAATTACTATGGGGGATGAATTACTATATGGGGGATGAAGCTAACTGCACGATCCTGTATATAGCATTAAGGTAAGAAACAATATATGCAGTGTCGGATTTGTTTTAAATGTTGCAATGGTTTTGCGGCTCCCAGTCTTTTTTTTCCCTTCGGAAACGGGTCCAAGTGGCTCTTTATGTCTTAAAAGTTGCAGACCCCTGATATAGGCTATGAATATAATAGCTGGAGTATCTTCATGGCGTTCCATCCAATCCTAGTATATAGTTAAATCCTCAATTTACATAGCTAAAGGTGTGAATTGTTGTCAACTGCTTAGGGTAGAGATATTAAAACTACATTATCTGTGGAAGAAAGATGGTGACAAAAGCCTACATCTCTATTCAGGGCTGGGTTTCTATTAAAACATATACGGAACCAGTTGCCCTCTTTGTTTAAAATGTGAGCGTTGCTATCCTTCAAAGAATGCTCCTTTTTCTTAAGTTGTAGGAAGACTGCTAAGTTGGGAACATGACTAAGTCCTAGTAGATCACAGGCTCTGCAACAGCATGTAGTGCCATGTGGCAGCACGCAAAGCTAACACTGAAGTAGCATGCATTAAAAGGGTATTTACTCAAGAGATAAGATTATAATTTTACTGCTTTACAAAACTGTGGTCTGACCACATCTTCAGTATGCCATCCAGTTCTGGTCACCAGTCCTCAGGAAGGATGTGCTGAAACTTGAGAGAGATCAGAGAAGGGCAACAAAGCTAAAAAGGGGGCTGAAGGACCTCAGTTATGAGGAATGACTACAAACCTTAAACATATTCACTCTGGAGAGGAGACATTTAAGAAGTGATCACAATGTGCAAATATCTAAATGGTGATTCTAGCATAGAGCGAAAACTATTCAGTCTTATATCAATGAAATCAAACAAGATGCAGTTTAACCTTACACTGTTAGAGTGTTAAGAATGTGGAACTTCCTTCCACAGTTGGTGGCATCAGCAGGTAGTGACAAATATTTAAAAAACTTTATGAAGGGCATCTCATCAAATGCAGTATACAGGGATATTGGAAATAGTAGTGACATAAACACACACACATGTTGTACTAGATAGACTGGTGTCTTTATTGAACCAACTATGAATCTTGGCCTGTGGAACGATGGACCATTCATTTGTTGAGAGGATGTTTTGTATCCCCAGTGAACAGGTCTTTGCATTCCTCAGTGATGCACTGCACATACCAAGTTACTTTACTGATGGGTGTTGGGTCTTTAGGATGTACAAGCTTCTGTCTCAGTATATTGCTGCCCTTGAAGAGCACAGGGATGCAAAGTTTGCTAAAGATCTATTTGAGTTTTTTTCTGGCACTCCAGCTACATATGAGATGGCTATATTACTCTGTGTGTTCTGGGGAGAAATAGACGTATTGTCGTAGGTAAAGACTAAATAGGAAGCAGCTACAGGCTATTGCAGGTAATTGAGAATTGTTGAGACCAAGCAATGATGTGCGAGGAGCAGACCAGCTCTATGAGTATTGAGAAGTATAGACTGAATAAAGTAGTTTATTGCAGATAGGTGATAATTGTTAAGACCAACCAATATCATGTGAGGGGCAGGGCAGTGCTATCATTATTGTGAAGGACAAATTGAATAGAGAAATAGCTGATGTCTATTGCTGGTATGTGATAAATGTTAAAATTGACCAATAATGTGCAGAGGGAAGGGCAGTTTTCTCAGCATTGACAAGGTACATTTAAAGGAAGATCACATAAAGCAGCTGCTGGAGTTTAGCACCTCTGTAGATACAGTATAGTGAATGATAGTTGACAGCCCAGGACAAGTGTGTTACTGGCATGATTATCAAGTGAAAATAAAGGGGAAAGAAGACTGAATAAAGAAAACCAATGCAGCCTAGGTTTGGCAAGCTACAATGCATTACATTTTTCTTTGTCACTTTTATTTTATTTTTAATGTTGAAGTAACAAAGCCATCATAACCTCTTGCTAGATCCCCCAATTATTTGGTAGGCTGACAGCAACATTTAGCATTACCGAGACTGCAGAAGTTGTGCATGGCTGGTATGTAGAAGATCCAAAAGTTGCAGGTTTTCCTGTCCAGGATACAAACATAATGTTTACAGAGGTGACCTCCCTGCCTACCAAGTCCTGTGCATGTATAGTATGTTCCCACATGTCTGTATGTATACATATATATTTACAACAGGAATAATGTGTGAACTCACATGTTCGCCTCTGTCACCAAACCTGAGAGGAAAGGAATATTTATTACGTGCCTGTTGAAAGTAAAAGGCTCTTACATTTTAATGAGTACTAAATAGGCACGAGGAAATATTGTTCATTAGCTGTAATCGGTGGAATTGCTTGAGTGAACTTCCTTCAGAGGCCTCTTTAAACGGTTCAGTCAAGGAAAGCAGTTTGTATGGTAATTAAGGGACTGGCTTCTCTGTCAACATCTGCGCTACTATTAATAATGCGGAAGGTGCAGCTCACAGCTCCCAATACTGCAGAATTTGGGGGGGGGGGTTGTACACTTCAGGCTGATTCCAAAAGCCAGTTCAAGGAGCTGTGATTATGTACAGATTGCAGTAACAAGTAGCAACCAATCAAAAATCATCTTGGAAGATCTTTGGGCAAATCAAATGATAGTCATAAAGTGAATAGCTGTCTGTCTGTGTCTGCTCTTTGTTCCCGGATGAATTGCTTGGAAGACAGAATAATGTTCGATGAAGTTTTGGTCTTGTAGCAGGAAATGTAGCATATCTTAGACAACATTCTGTTGTCGGTTCATCAGTCAGATTCTGACTGGTGTCCTCCTTAACCACTTGCCCTCCTGAGGATTTACCCCCCTTAATGACCAGGCCTTTTTTTGCTACTCGGCGCTGCACTAATTCAACTGATAATTGCGCGGTCATGCAATGCTGCACCCAAACGAAATTTACATCCTTTTTTTCACACAAATAGAGCTTTCTTTCGGTGGTATTTGATCACCTGTGCGCTTTTTATTTTTCATGCTATAAACAAAAAAATACCAAAAATGTTTAAGAAAAACAATATTTTTTACATTCAGCTATAAAAAATATATAGTAAACTCAAAGTTAGTTATAAATTTAGGCCAAAATGTATTCTGCTCCATGTTTTTGGTAAAAAAAATCCCAATAAGTGTATATTGATTGCTTTGTGTGAAAGTTATAGCGTCTACAAACTATGGTATAGATACTGCAATTTAAGCCATTTTTCTGCTATACAGCGCTGCGCTAGTTTAACGGACAATTGCGCGGTCATGCAATACGGTACATAAATAAAATTTACATCCTTTTTTCCCACAAATTGAGCTTTCTTTCGGTGGTATTTGATCGCCTGTGCGGTTTTTATTTTTTGCGCTATAAAAAAAAGGCTGACAATTTTGAGGAAAAAAAACAATATTTTGGACTTTTTGCTATAAAACATGTCCAGTAAAAAAAAATTTAAAAATCAAATTTAGTCATAAATTTCTGCCAAAATGCATTCTGCGACAAGTCTTTGCTAAAAAAAAAAAAAAACCAATACGTGTAAATTAATTGGTTTACGTGAAAGTTATAGCGTTTACAAATGGGAAAGATACTGGGATTTTTAGTTTTATTTTATACTAATAATGGCGGCGATCAGTGACTTATGGCGGGACTGCGGGACTGCGGCGGACATTCTGACATTGGGGGGTACTGACTTGGGGTCACTGACATACCCAGTGACACCATTACAGTGATCAGTGCAAAAAAAAAAAACACTGACACTGTACTAATGGCACTGGGGAGGAAGGGGTTAAGTTTATTATTCAGGGAAAGGGTTAACTGTGTGAGGGGAGTGTTTTACTAGGGGGCGGGGGTGTGTACTGCAGGGAACACTGCTGATCGGGAGAGAGAACCTCTTCTGTCCCGATCAGCGTGTCCTGGAGCTGTCAGGGAACTGACAGAAAGCACGGCTACTGCAGCTGTGCTCTGTGTCAGCGATTGCCGCCAATTGCCGGGACATAGCCGGTAACGACCGGCTGTGACCTGGCAACTGACATCCGCGGCTGTGATCGGCGGGACAGGTAGGGCGGCGGAGCACCTGTTTTCAAAACACACATTTTAAAACGTGCTTTTGCCCAGCTGTGCCGCCCTGCCTCCGTATTTATACAGTGGCTGGGCGGCATGTGGTTAAAGCAGACCATCACTCAGAAATAAACTTTTCCTCCATTGCGTTCCTCCTTCCTACACTGGGTAAAATAGATTATCTTTTTTGATGGAGGGGTTATTACCTTTATTTTGTATCTAGCTCACCATGTGCCTTCATTCTCAATTTCTCACCCTGCTCCTGAAGTTCCCTGGGGTATGCACATCACATATCTCAGGCGACTTCAGGGCGCTGACCTCCAGCTGAAAAATGCTAGCTTCATGGCTGTCAGGCTGATCATCTGAGTAGTGTGCAGATCAGGATTTCTACGCCAGTGAGGGCAGGGGGTTGGCATATTAGCCAAGCAATTATCATGTTCAGAAGGAGGCCAGCAATAGCAGTTGCCATATTTCTTTCTAAACAGGTTTACTATAGGAAATTCTCTAAGGTGTGGAACCATTTAGAACACTTAGAAACATTTCCTTGGAAGCGGAGGTGTTTAGATACTGGGGTTTGGAGGGGGAGATTTTTAGATACTGTAGTAGAGGTTGGAGGTGGAAGTCTTTATACACTGGAGGTTGGAGATGGAGGTATTTAGATACAGTACAAACTGATTGTTTTTTGAGGTATTTAGATAAAGGGCATTGAAGAGAGAGGTCTTAAGACACTGGGATTAATGGGGAGGTGTTTAGACACTGTAGACTTTGGTGGTTGGAGGGGAGGTGTTTAGACAACAGGAAAATGTTTAGACATTGGAGGATGGTGTTTAGGAGGTGTTTAGACACTAAATGTTTTAAGGGACAAAGTTTAAAGACTGGGTATTGGATGTGGAGGTCTTTAGACAGTAAAGGTTAATGTTTAGGAGGTGTTTAGGCAGTTTACAGGATGATGAGAGCACTAGTGTAGTACCCTCCAGGCAGCTAGGGGGAGCTAGACTCCAGTTGATAGCTAGGGGCTTAGTAGCATCCCGGATGCGATAGTCAGAGGGGTCAAATTGCAATCAGAGCTGAGAGGCTCTGCAGATCAATCACCTGAGACTTCCCTCTGCACTAGAACTTTGGAGAAAGTTCTAGAAGCAGTGGGCAGAGGTAAGGAGTGGCACTTTTGAGGGATCCTGGCCAGTCCCCAACAGGAGGCCTAGCATGGGGCCAGGACAGCCCTTAAAAGTAAGAGAGCCTGCTCAGCAGCAGGAGAGCAAGTGAGGCTGGAGAGCAGGAACCTGGGAGGGGGCCCAGATGGAAAGGGGCCCACCTACAGGCAGTGGATCTTGGAGGGAAGAAAGATCAGGACTTCACCGACCCCCAGAGTGAGGACCACCTGTGCAGCAGGGAAGGCGTGACCCAGCTAGAAAGCCTTGTAGCAGCCACTGACACACCAGCAGCACAGGAAATGGACTGAGTGAGTAAACCTGCACCCCCTGGGCCAGAGGCACTCTGGTATGAAACTGGATTAGCTTTTTACCCAGGACTGTTCACTCTGTAGTGGCAGGCACTGGCTTCCCTGCCCAAGGATTCACCCAGTACAGCTGGAGGAGAAGATGATTCACCTAGGGTTTGGGGTGGTACAACAGGATACACTGGCTAGCTCTCCGGAGGAAGACACTTTCTATTGTAAAGACTTTTTGCTAAGCAGTTTTTCCTTTGTTGCCATTACCCTTGGGCATCCCATACACCCCTTACACCATCCAAGTTCAATCCCCCTAATAAAACTTCAAAACAAAGCTCAAGGACTGGTTACTGTCTCCTGGATGCAAGTCTGTGTGAAGGAAATGCATGTTGCCTGACTTTGAAGGACTATAGGGGGACCCGAACATCAGCGACTCTTAAGGGGTTAGTGCTACACTAGGAAGACCTGAGAGGTGTGACGACATTCATTACTGTCCAGTGGTCAGAGAGGTGACACAGGAAGCTGCAGTAGTATATAACCATGTCACTTTGTTTGCCATGTTGTGTGCCAAGGATGTTCAATTCATAAAGCTGGCTGAGAACAATTAAAAATGTTTTGCTAGGCATACTTTACTACAACTATATACTTTGCTGTTTACCTAAAGTTTAGTATCACCCAATGCATTCCGCACTGCATAGAAGTTAGACAATTGACACTGAAAGACTTGGCAGTAATCAGTTTCTCACTTGTATTTGTAAGGCGAAAAAACTTTGAAACATGTATTTAAATATTTCCTCACCTTTTCTATGTAAGATGTATTTCTAAGTGGTCCTTGGCAATAACAAGAGACAATAATGAGTTGGAAGCAGGGGCGGACTGACCATTCGAGCACTCAGGCACTGCCCGAGGGCCCGTGGTCAGTAGGGGGCCCCATGAGATGCCCCTGGTACCTTTTATTGGCTTTTTCATAGGCTTTTTTGGGTGTTGGAGAGGACAAAGGGGCCCCATGATCCCCTAATGCCCGGGGGCCCCATGAGTTGTCAGTCCGCCCCTGGTTGGAAGTTTACTTCTAAGGACTTTATAGGGGAAATTTACTAAGACTGGAGCAGCCAGAGCCTGGAGCAACTGAGCATGACAACCAATCAGCATCTATCTTTCATTTTCAAAGTTAAACTGAAAAGACTGAAGATGAAAGCTGATTGGTTACTATGCACAGCTGCTACAGATCCTGTCTGCTCAAGTTTTAGTCAATTCTCCCCTAGGCATCACTGTATTCTTACTTGGAATTGGAGTTAGTTATCTACAGTAACCAATCAAATTAAAGCCTTCAGAACAAGATGGATGGTAATTAGCAGACACAAAGCTGTACAGTTGCATATAAAGGATTACGGCAAAGAAAGTTAGAAAATATTATCCCTCCCAATTCCATCTTCATTTTCTAATACTTCTAATAATCATCGTCAGAAGTTGAAGTCATGCCTAAAAAATGTAAGTTTACATTTTATCCATAAATATTATTAAAAGTTTTTTTATGAGTCAGATTAAATTATATAATTTGGTTCACTGGAAGAGGAAGAGTTATCAAGAATTCTGAAATATCATTGGTTGGTACGGGTTAACGCGCTCAGCACTTTTCCTTTTTGAAAGAGCCTGCTGTGTTTAATATTGGAGCGCCATTGTTGTCATTTGCGGGACGTGGTAACCCAGCTCTGAACTATGCGCTGTTATCAGACTGACATTCCACTATTAATCATTTTCCTGGCTGTGTCCAGACAGGTACTCCTTGCTGCTTAGCAGATGTGAACAGGCTGCTACTTTGGCAGCATCACCCACCTTACCCCACGCCAGCTCCTTCTCATCACAAGGCAGGCCGCAACCTTGGCTTGAAGGGCACCTTTATGGACAAAAAACAAATAACAAAGTATAAACGGGGGTCAGCAGACATATGAAGTATATCACAATCTGTTTAGGAAAATTTCAAGCTTAACATAACAACCTGTCAAAAATGGATATCAGAAGAGTTTGTGCTTTCAAGAAATCAACTTTGCATGTAACATACAGTATATCCCTTGTCCTTCTGAGATGTTTTGTGCCAGGTTTTCCACTCAAGTCAAGTGCCATCCTACTAGGAATGGCCTTACGTCTTCCATGTTGCCTGTCTGGGACGCCTGGCCAGGAGAGTTCCCTGGCCATTGGAGGAGACAACTCTGCCTGGCCTGACTTCAGGAGTGACAGAGGTGTGATGGGTGGATAAAGCAGAGCTCTGACTCTCAGCTGTTAGGTGAGCAAGATGACAGCACTCAGTGGAGCAGCTCAGTGAAGAATAATGACATATGGTAAGTATGATTTATTAACAAGAACTATTTATCCCTTACAAAAAAAGCATGTGATCATGGTTTGTTTAAACCAGCACTCCAGCCAAAAATAAAAACATAACAATGAAAAGCCTAATGAAAGATAAAAAAAACAGCTTTCGCCATCAGTCCAGAAATTTTCTCTGCAATATTGTTTTGCCACTAGCTGTCCTTGATTTGATTTCCAATATCATTCAACTCCATTCCTTCTGAGCTCAGGTCATCCTGGACCTGCCCCAGCCTGTGACTGGACAGTGAAAGGAGAAGCAGCGCAGTGATGAGCTCATATCTCTGTCACTCTGCTTTCTCTTCCTATTCGCTTCTGGTCAGCAAATTAACTGATTGGCTCCTTGTGCTGCTTCTTTTTTACACACCACTGCTGTACAGAAATGGTAAGAGGCTAAAACCAGGACAGATTTAGGTACTTAGCACACTGCTTGCATTTTGAAATACTTTAACTGAGGTTTTAGTGATTACAGAGCTACATTAAGTTTGTGTCTTTCATATCTGCCTAGAGTTTAGCTTTACCCATCATATTATTTTGCAGTCATTTTTGCTTTGTGATCTCAATCTACAAATGTCTATCTATATTCCTTATTCCTAAAAAATGTGACTGGTTGATTCTTATTCAAAATGTAAAACAAAATTTTAGGTGTAGCAAGGTTCCAGCTATATGAATTTGTATTTCAGGGACATTTACAGATGAGACTATGATTAATTATTTTTCCCCCTACTGCCCAGCACTGGAACTGCAATATCACTTCCTGTTAGCAGAGTGGATCCAGTTCTTCTGACAGCAGAGGATCTTGGGACCTGTAGTCCTATAGCCAATACATACTGTATTTCTGAGTGCTGATTGAACTACAACTACCAGAGAGCTGAGGAACCAAAGAGTTGCTGGGAGAGCAGATATATTCTACAGGAAGGGACTGGCTCGCTCTCTTGGGTGCGGGATTCAGAGCTGAACATAGGGAGATTGCTGTTCTCCTCCAGAGACAGATTGTTGGCCTACTGCTGCAGGACTCACATGAGTTTGCCACAGTGGTGACACCAATCATCACACCAGGATCACATCAGCTTCTCTACATCAGGACTGTCACTATCCGGTCTTCACACAAACATCTCTGCTCAATGTACTAACAGGCCATGAGGCAGCTATTCTGCACATCCCTGCAAAGAACCTGGGCAAGAACTCTTGTTTCTAGAAGGCTGTAATATTCATGGGATTGGTGAGCGGGTGGATGCCAAACCACTTTCTGTCATCAATCTAGATACACTGCTTGCAGACACTATTACACCTCAGTATCAGGAGATCTTTGCTTTGAGCAGTACCACAGCCTATCTGTTTAACTTCATTGAACTACCAGTATTCACTAATGTTTATGGGTCCCACCATTGATATCAAAAGACAATGGACACCACCATATCAGGAACTTTAAACATCACAGGACTTAAATTGCAATCTCTAGTTAAAGGGACGTCTTCTCTCCTAAGGCCATTTTTTTTAAGTTAGGGTACTTCTATCTATTTATTCTGGAGTATACGTTTACATAATTTTCTGCATCCACCATTGTGGCACCGGAGGCCTAGAGGGAGCTGATAAGTCAACAAGCCTTTTCTTCCCCCTCTTACCGCTGGTGTTGCAGTTTAATAGTCGAAGCTTACCGCTCATGACTGTATAATTTGTTAAACGTTGCTGATTGATTATTCCTATTTTACCAGTGTTCTGTTTTTATGTGTTAACTGAGGTTGTATATCCTAAACCCATTACTCTTGTGGTCTACTGTTTAAGATTAATATGGAGGTGTTACTAAAGAATTGTGTCTCTTGCATTATTATTCTATATTGTTAAAATATGTCTGAACCCAGAGTGTAAGAGGTGTAGGGAGGCTTGCAAGGTCAGAGCCACCATTGGCGACAAGCATTATCAAGCTGCCACTGCAGGGGTAGTGCTACATTGGCAAGAATAAAATAATAATATTGTTATGAATTATTAAGAAATATTAAATGTATTTTCAAATGTAGCTGATGTAAGCCTTTGAATAGTATTGCAAGCACCTGATGTTAGTAGTAGTTGTACTAGTAGTAGCATCAGTAGTAGTATTGTTATCATGTTATCAGTATTAGGAACCAATCACTATCTTCTGCAGTGCACATGTATTGCCAGCAGAAAAAAGCAGAATGATAACTCAACTTGGTGTTGTTACATTATCTAGTTAGAGGTTGGGGAACTTTGCCCAGAGATGGGCTAACCTAACCCTGAACTCTGGCTTACTAAAGTATGGGCCAATATCTTAATCCAAAAGTATGAAAGTGGCCCCCGTATTAGGAAGCATCTGCATCCAAACCTGAGAAAAGTTTATTTACTTAGGACAACGATTATAATTATTCTTCCTACAGAAGTTGAAATTCCCCATGTATTCATGGCATGATTTGTATACAGAAAAGAGTTTCTAAGTCCTGTGATGATTCCATCAGCACACAATGTTTACCTCTTCTCCGAGGTCATTTAATAATGGCTTAGAACACCCATATCATCTGCTTTTTCATGCTTGCTATTTTAGCGTTGTAGTCCCAATGATTAATTAGTTTGTGGTGAAGGTTTATTAGGCAATCTTTCTGTCAATCACTTTATGAGTGAAGCAATGTTAAAAGGAATTGTGACTGGCTGGAGCTTTTAGGGGGTTTTAAAATAGATATTACAGGAAAAGTATAAATATAGATGGAAATAAACAAAAAAAAACGGTGGCTTACCTTTTCCCATCTATTGTTTCCATATGCTCTAATTGGCAAAAGAGCTAATGATCAAAGTTAAGTTTCAGCCTCATATAATATCAGAAGTCTTCTTCTGACAAGAGCTAGTTCAGGACCACACTAGACATTGCAAAATGTATAATCTGAGCCAAAAGTAGACCTTCCCAGATTCCAGGGGCTTGTGGAATATACAATTTTTAAAATGTAACTAAATCCACAGTTTTGTTATTTTAGTTTTTTTTTAATAACAGATATGTCATATTTACCTGTTCTATGCAATGGTTTTACATAGAGCAGTCCAGATCCTCTTCTTTTCGGGTCGCACGCCGGCGCTCCTGGCACCTCCCCTTTAACCAGTGCCTCCAATAGCAAGCCGCTTGCTATGGAGACACTGGTACATGCTCACTCCCAAGCCCCACTCTATGCATCCACAGTACACAATGAGCCGTGGCTCAGCTCCGCCCCCCCCCCCACTCTCTTCTTATTGGCTTACTGGCTGCGATTGACAGCAGTGGGAGCAAATGAGGAGAGAGAAACCCGGGACAGCTAAGGTTCCCTTGCACAGCGCTGGATTGAGAGGGGGCTCAGGTGAGTATTAGGGAAAACTGTGAGGGGAGAAGCACACAGATGATTTTTTACCTTCATATATAGAATGGTAAAAAACCTTCAGCCTTTACAAACACTTTGCTTTAAAATATTGTTGCTTGATGACTATAATTCTACTAATTGATCCTGCCAGACTTGATTTCCTTTGGATAGGGTGACAAGGCTTGCTCCCAAGTGCTCACTGCAGGTGAAGCGTTGTCACCCTATGAAGCATGTACCTGATCTGACCTATGGCTGATGTAGAGATGCTGAGCATAGATATTTGTCCTAGTTATGTTTAAATCTGTTCCAACCATCAACTACTATTTTGGTATAGAAATGCTTTCTACTGTTAGTTTGAACTTTATTCCTGCTAGTCTGAGGTCATGTTCCTGTGTTCTTGATCTCAGCACAATATTAAAAATCCTGCTCTCCTGAACTTTATTCACACCCTAATGTATTTAAAGGTTTCAGTCATATCCCCCTTGAGGGCTGGTTCACATTGGGAACCTACTGGAACTTTTGAGTTTTTGTTTGATTCCCATGAATTCCTGTGCTGTGCATTTTTACAGCCCATTCAAAATTCTCAATTTTGATCCATTGATAGCCAGCTTAACAGTCACATCCCTTAGCACAAGTGTTCTCCTATAGACTTGTATTGCAGAGCAGGGGGGGAACAGGTCTCACCAAGTCTGTTTCTGAGTGCTAATTACTTAGAGCACTGAGTGGGGTACACATTATGAGAAAATTGGAAGAAAAATTCTTATACGAGGGCTTGTTCGATTTACACAACTTTCGACACCTGATTCACCTTTCAAAATAAAAATTTCTGAAGGGACAAACTCCAAAAATGTTCCTGTATGTGAACAGAACTAAAGATTTTCATTTACCCCTTTTGCTGCCAAGTCCGTACGCCATACAAACCTGACAGTGGGGGTTTTATGTACAATCCTAGTGGTTCCTGCCTGTCAGGTGGAAGCATTTAGGCTGCTCCGCTGCTGTCGATTGCTTCCACAGCCCCTGGTGATGGTGTCCGCCCTTTCCCGCGGGCTGCCGCCATGTAACCGCTTGCCCATCTAGAGGTGCCGACGGGTGGAGGGGAGAGAGGAGCAGATGAGGGTCCACTCCCCTCCCCTTCTTTGTGTGACCTCACTACTCCCATCTCCCCACTACGGCTACCAACACCTCCTCCTAATACTCCACTCTCTCACCGACCCACACACCACCAATAACAGACCCACACGCTCCTGCACATCCCGCTCCCATGTCACCTTTCTGACCTTTCTCCTAACCGCCGGGGACATCTCCCCGAACCCTGGTCCCTCACCATCTCACCCACTCGGCACCCTCCTACTCCCACAAACTGCCGCAACCCCCTCAACCTAATACCTGTCCTCCTCCTCCCCACATCCACCCCTCCATGCTCCATTGCACTTCTGAACGCCCGATCAGTTTGCAACAAGCTCACCGCCATCCATGACCTCTTTATCTCCCACTCCCTCAACCTCCTAGCGGTCACCGAAACCTGGATCCAAGCCACTGACTCCACCTCCCCTGTGGCACTCTCCTATGGAGGTCTCGTCTGGACCCATTCACCCAGACCGAGCGGTCGTAGAGGTGGTGGGGTCGGCATGCTCTTGTCACCGCTGAGCATCTTCCAGGTCCTTCCAAACCCCCCCTCTCTATCATTCTCCTCCTTCGAGGGCCACTGCATCCGGCTCTTCTCTCCCACCCCTCTGAGGATTGCAGTAATCTATTGTCCTCCCGGACCCGTATCCAGCTTCCTTGACGACTTTTCCGCCTGGCTACCCTTCTTCCTCTCCTCTGAGCTACCCACCATCATCCTTGGTGACTTCAATATCCCTATCAACGTCAACAACCCGGCTACATCCCAATTCCTCCACATAACCTCTTCTTTTGCACTCACACAGTGCACACAGTCCTCCACCCACACCGATGGGAACACCCTGGACCTCGTTTTCTCTCACCTCTGCACCCCCCACAACCTCACAAACATCCCTTTCCCTCTCTCTGACCACAATCTCATTACGTTCTCCATCTCCCCGTCCTCAAACATCTCCCCCCAAACAATAAACCATCACCAGCCGTAACCTCCGCAACCTGAACCCGGCTCCTCTCCACTCTGCAGCTGACCGTCTTTATGACAGTATCCTTCCACTGTCCTGCCCTGACCTGGCCACTACTGCGCATAACAACTCGCTGTCAGCTGCCTTAGACTCCTTAGCACCCCTTACCACATGCAGCATTAAACCCCGACCGCTTCAACCCTGGAAGAACGACCACACCGAAAATCTTAAACAATGCAGTTGCGCGCTGGAGCAATTGTGGCGCAAAACCAGATCCCCTCAAGCGTTCACCCTTTACAAATCCGCCTTCCTCCTCTATACCTCCTCCCTCCACGCCGCCAAACAAGCCTACTTCGTAACCCTCATCAATACCCTCTCCACCTGTCCTCGCCGGCTCTTCTCCACTTTCAACTCCCTACTCTCCCCCCCCCCCCTCACCTCCACCCAGTACCTCACTCACCGCCCATGAGATTGCCAGCCACTTCCAAAACAAGATCGACGCAATCCATAAAGACATCACCAATGCTCAATCTACCTCCCCACCTAGCCTACCTCCCACGATAACCCCCTCAACTCTCCCCTCCTCTGACCTCGCAACCGCCCTGACCCCCACCACACCTAACATCCCGCATACTATAACCTCCCCGGCACTCCACTCCTTCAGCCTTGCTACCATTGAAGAGGTCACTAAGGCCTTCTCAGAAGCCCACCTCACCACTTGCCCCCTTGACCCTGTCCCCACACAACTCCTCCGGTCTCCTTCCTCCTCCATCCTACGCTCCCTCACCCACATCGTCAATCTCTCCCTCTCTACTGGCGCATTCCCCTCCCCCCTAAAGCATGTGCACATCACTCCCATACTCAAAAAACCCTCCCTGGACCCCACCGACCTGAGCAACCTTAGACCCATCTCCCTGCTGCCATTTTCATCCAAACTCCTCAAGCACTTAGTCTACAATTGCCTAAGCTCCCACCTCAATGCCAACAATCTCCTTGATCCATTACAGTCTGGCTTCCGTCCCCTACACTCCACCGAAACCGCCCTACTCAAAATCACTAATGACCTGCTAACCGCCAAAGCTAATGGCCACTACTCAGTCCTCCTACTCCTCGACCTCTCTGCGGCCTTCGACACAGTTGACCACCCCCTCCTCCTTAATAAACTATACTCCTTTGGCATCAGACACTACTAAACAACTCATTCACTCCCTTATTATCTCACGACTCGACTACTGCAACTCCCTCCTCACTGGCCTACCTCATCACAGACTATCCCCGCTTCAGTCTATCCTGAACTCAGCAGCCAGACTCATCAACCTTACCAACCGCTCCGCATCTGCCACCCCCCTCTGTCATTCCCACCATTGGCTTCCGATTGCCCAACGCATTAAATTCAAATTACTAACATTGACGTACAAAGCCATTCATAACATTGCCCCAAACTACCTTACAGACCTGATAGATACCCAAATACCACCCAACCCATACTCTTCGCTCCTCCCAAGACCTCCTACTTTCTAGCTCGCTGGTCTCCTCCTCCCACGCCCGACTGCAGGACTTCTCCAGGACTTCCCCCATCCTCTGGAACTCACTACCCTGATTCATCAGACTGTCACCTACCCTCCTCACCTATAGGCGCTCCCTGAAAACCCATTTCCTCCACTCCTACCACCACTCCATCCCCCACAGCCACTTCCTCCTATACCGCTATACCCTCCCTCCTAGATTGTAAACTCGAAAGAGCAGGGCCCTCGAACCTCTTGTATATTGTCTTGTTACTGTATTGTCTCATGTACTGTCCCCCACTATATTGTACAGCGCTGAGCAAACTTTTTGGCGCTATATAAACACTGTATAATAATAATAATTCTGGTGCAGAGCCACCTAGTGGCAAAGTGGCTAATTGCACCTGCCTACAGACTGGTGCCCATCTGTCTACATGTCCCACTATGCTTAAGTGATCAACCCTTGAGATAAATGTCAGCCCATCCAGTCTCTGGGGTACCACCATGCTTCCAGGGCTTGGGGGGGTGCTACACAAATATCAAGATGCATACATGGGTGGGTGTCAGTCTGGAGGATAATGGGTTCTTGATAATGGGTGATTCTAGGCCAATTGCATTTGAGTGCAAACCTCCTGGCACAGTCAAAATGGCAGCAGGCAGTGGTATAATGCAGCAAGATGGAAAGGCTGGTAAAGGTTAATTATTTGGGGACTTGAATTTAGTAGAAAATAAGTCAATATTACCAAAAACTAAATAGTGCTGGAATTTCCTCAGATACCTACAACTCCAAATGTTTACCACTCCCAGTTTGGGGCCAGTCAGCTCTTCAACCAACTAAAATTGAACTCTCCGTGAGGGACACCTCACTTCATAAATCTTTATTAAGTGTATATAATCTGCTGTTTCCAGAAACAAATAACATACTGCAACCAAGTAGACTTGCAAAGATTAGGGACTTCCCAACTTTAAATCAAGGAGCCATAGAGGAGATATGGAGGTCACCATTTACCACCCTGGGTTCTTCCAGAGACAAACTAATTCAGTACAAAGTTAAAACCAAATGTATTTAACATCAGCTAAGATCACCAAATTCTACCTTTCACACCATCAACCTGTTAGAAGTGCTCCCAAGACCAAGCAGATTTCAAGTATATCTTCTGGGCCTGCCCTAAGTTTCAGCTTTTTTGAAATTCATAGTGAAATTGACCACAATTCCACTTGTTGGTCAAGCCGCTAATGTAGCTGCTAAAACTCTGTTTAATCAACTTGGAAAGACCTTGTTAACTTATCCTTACATTTATACAAAGCTATCTAGGGAAATCAAGGGGAAACCATTAAGTTTCATAAAGTCTGGGTGGGTTGGTTGGACTCAGAACTGAGTGCATTGTGGCAGGTTAAGGGTAAAGGCACCTACCACAAGACGTGATCACACAATAGCTGGTACCTACAACAATTAGTATGAACAAGGGACAATGTCAAATACCTAGTGAATCTGCGGTCTCGGATAAAAGGATTTTGACCAGATGTTTATCAGGACTCCATCTGCAGCAAAGACTTAATTGTCCTAGTCTTGATTATTGATGCAGGGTAGAGAGCCTTTGAAATAAAAAACAAAATGGTACTAGAAACATATTAATGGTAATTTCTTTTTAGGTGTTTATTTGTAAAATAAAAACAGTTATACCAATAATTACCGTATTTTTCGCCGTATAAGACGCACTTTTTCTTCCCCAAAACTGGGGGGGAAATGTCAGTGCGTCTTATGGAGCGAATATGGAGCGGCCAGTCCGGTATTTCCACCGAGGCCGTGTCAGAATACCGGCCAACCGCTCAGCTCTGCAGCGGGACCTTACCTGTTCCTCTATCCAGCAGCGTGCTGTCTTCCCGGCTTCTGTAGTGTGGGCACTGGGCATGACAGCTGGGTGCCAAGTGCGCATGCGCAAGAAGCGGTGCTTTTTGTGAATGGTAAGGCGGTACCTGGGACACATGACAGATCCCAGAAGCCGCCGGACCAATCACAAAGCGCAAGTGCTTCTCGCTCATGCGCACTGGGCACCCGGCTGTCATGCCGAGTGCCATTACAGAAGCCGGGAAGACAGCGTGCGGCTGGATCGAGGAACAGGTAAGATCAAACAAAAACTCTGCGGAAGTAAGAGCGGGTACCTGTCAAATTCAGGTACCCGCTCCCCACCTCCCCAAAGGTCAGCAGTCATTTGTACTGTCCGCAGTCTCTGGTCATCCCTGTGCTGTCCGAAGTCTCTGGTCATCCCTGTGCTGTCCGCAGTCTCTGGTCATCCCTGTGCTGTCCGCAGTCTCTGGTCATCCCTGTGCTGTCCGCAGTCTCTGATCATCTCCTGTACTGTGTCTGCAGTCCATTAGTTCAGAATTTTTTTTTTCCTGTTTTCTGTCTCTAAAACCTAGGTGCGTCTTATGGTCAGGTGCGTCTTATACGGCGAAAAATACGGTACTAAAATGACATATAAAACATGAGTTTATAAACATTTTAGCTATAAAAAAGTCAAAAAAAATTAACAGGAAAGAAAAGAAAACATAAAAACCAGACTGTGGCTCAACCTCAATATATAACTTCTATAATGAATCCCTGAAAAAGGTTAGAGACTCAGCACATGAAATACAAAATTCTAACTCTTTATTGAAAAACCTAACTATACAAAAACCTACTGTCTAATAAATAAAATTGTAATTGTCAAATTACTAAAATATCCCACCCAGCTGCCGGAAAAATACTAAGCATTACCTCCCAAGGAATAACCATGGAAGTGACTCTGACATGTACATGCACCCACATGGGGGGCATAGGAACATCTCTTTCATTTAAGTATCCAAAAATTAACCAAAACCTTAAAAAAGAATGCAGCAATCTGTTCTGATCTAGATAATGCAACAAAAACAGATTTTTGTGAACTGTACAAAGTTCCCAGCAAATGTTTTCATCCCCATCTGTGCATAGCAGCCTTTTGTTTCCGGGGACCTCCTCTGAAACAGCCTAAAAATATTTACATACACAATATAAAATATGAATAAGCTATGCATAGTTGATGGCTCGACGCGGCCCCTCTTGTAATAAACATGCCCTTTCTGATAAAGCAAAACCTGACTTTTGTGTTGAGCGCTAATCATCATATTCATGAGCCCGTCCAATCAGCAGTCAAAAGTGAAATAAATTGTGCTTTAAATAACAATTTACCCGGAATCCAATATTTACCAAATAGCAAAGTGAGAGCTGAACCATCGTACTCAATTTTCAGCAAATTATCCAATAGCATATTTGTCACATTTAATTGTGGATTATCCGAAGGTGGCCGCAAAAATAAAGTAAAAAAAAAAATAACATAAACACAAGGCAATAATTTGAATAGGGGGAAAATCATGAAGCTCATAATATCAGGATTTATTCAAAATATTTTTCAAACTTCAGTGAACAAAATACAACTGGAAATGATCCTTTGTAGTTAAAGAGCCACCCAAGTGACAATAATAAAATGCTTAAAATAATAATAATTGTAACTGATAGAACCTTATCAGTAGTGTGAGCACCTCCAAATATAAAAATGCATAACATAGTCTTTATGAATACTGCAATCAAAATCAAGATAGGATTATCTCTTTTATAGGATGAAGGTAGTATCTTGCCCACATAGAAGTGGTTGTCTCAATATTAAATGATCTAAAAATAGGAATGAGCAAAATCGGGAGATTTTATGCTCCAATTATTTTAGCAAAAATTAGGATATTAAGGTTTCTTAAAGAAATTCACTCTGAATCAACATTGAATATTTTTAATCCTTATGCTGCTAGCATTAGTAAATAGATAAGAAAATAACTGGTATATCATATATACTTGTTGTAAACTTTTTTTTTTTACATATGTCTTCAGTTACTTCCTGGTTTTCAGGTCTAGGCAAATTAAGTCATACATCCCAAGAGTCTTCAGGAGGGGATGAGGTGTTTTCTCGGCTAAGCACACCCTCCTGCTTACATACCTGAGCTAAGGCGAGATGGATCCTGGGCAGTAAATGCTACATGCATTATCTGCCTTTACTCAAGATAGCCAGAAATGCTAGGGACTGTGAAGACATGGATGGATGGGTGTTTGCTTTAAAAATAAAAATGAATTAAAGTGATTTTAAGGACAATATTGAAAAAAAAACATGTTATACTTACCTGTTCTGTATAGTGTTTTTTTTTATTTGTGGTGCTCAGATACAGTGTAGTTCTGCTTTAAGGGGCAATGGCCTTTAAATGGCCCCTGAGGGTTAAGGAAGCTCCTTCCAACTGTTCTGAACATCTTCTTGTGTCAAAAATAACCCCTTATTAGCTTCATTATTTTTTTTTAGAAGAAAAAAGGGCAAACAGTAAAAAAAGAAGTAAACTAAATATTTGAAGACACAAATACAAAGGGCATAAAATTATATAAATTAAATTACATATACAAGTATCCAGTGTTTACCCTAATGTGACTCTGCTAAAGAAATACATAAAAAAACAAAGGCAGGCTGTAAAAGTATATTAATAACACATAGGCTTCTTTTGTGTGGTTGTACTTATGTGTACAACCAGGGCCAGGACAGTGGAGGGCAAGGGGGCACATGCCCGGGGGCGCAGTGTTGAGGAGGACATGGGAACTTCCTACATCCCTCTGCATAAAGATGAATAGGCAAGAAATAGTGCGTTATCCTTAAAACATGCTTTTTTATTTAATAATATTTTAAATTAGCCACTCACATATTGCGGGAGATACATCGCACCAAATATAGCCAGCATATCTATATTCACTTGGTATTGTATAATTGTTACAGTGTTCTCATAATACCATTCTATGTTCTCAGGTCCGTCTGGTAGCCGCAAGCGTGGTTATGTCACCAAGCCCCTCCCCTACGCGTTACGCCACAGCATCACGTGGCTCCCTCAGGGGCATGTGATTGGATGCCACGCCACTCTTACAATATATATAGTCTTACTCGCAGCAATTTTCTTGTAGTCTAACCCAACCCTTTTTGCAGCACCTGACCCATCTACCATTGTGTGTATTACCACTGTTAGCAATACTCCCAAAAATTCCACCTAATGCGCAATGCCATCCACTAAACAATATAGATTACATGATTAACCAATGGTTACACAAAAATATTACAGCTGTATAAAATAATTATCTAATTACAATCCGATATCCTCCACTATAACAATATTCTTCTTAACTAAGCACATCAGTACATCAAAAATCTGTACCTGCTATTAATGTACCTAATTGTGGCTAAATTGAACCCCCCCTCCCAAATCAACAACTTTAGTATATTACTCATATAAATCATGAAAATATAAAAACATAAAACATATTAAATTGTTAAAATGATAATGCGTTATATGCACAGAACCGACATGTAATCTTATGAATTATGATAATCTTATTGTACATATACCCTTGCTGGTGTATAACAAACACCTACCCTTATATACAGTACCTATATTAGCGTACCTAATTGGCCGTTAGCGCAAATCAGTTAAAAATTACTCAAAAAACACATCAAATCAAATTCTGCATTTAAACCATTGGGAATTAAAGAGCCCAACTCGTGTATCCACCATGATTCTTACTTACAGTGCCTTGAAAATGTATTCATACCCCTTGACATTTTCCACATTTTGTCATGTTACAACCAAAAAAATTAATGTATTTTAATACGATTTTATGTGATAGACCAACACAAAGTGGCACATAATTGTGAAGCGGAAGAAAAATGATAAATGATTTTCAAAATTTTTTACAAATAAATATCTGAGAAGTGTGCCGTGCATTTGTATTCAGCCCCTTTTACTCTGATACCCCTAACTAAAATCCAGTGGCACCAATTGCCTTCGGAAGTCACCTAATTAGTAAATAGAGTCCACCTGTCTGTAATTTAATCTCAGTATAAATACAGCTGTTCTGTGAAGCCCTCAGAGGTTTGTTAGAGAACTTTAGTGAATAAACAGCATCATGAAGGCCAAGGAACACGCCAGACAGGTCAGGGATAAAATTGTGGAGAAGTGTAAAGCAGGGTTAGGTTATAAAAATATCCCAAGCTTTGAACATCTCACGGAGCACTGATCAATCCATCACTTGAAAATGGAAATACTTGAGAATGGGTTGGAGGTTCACCTTCCAGCAGGACAACGACTGGGTGAGAAGAGCAGAATGAGCTAAGCTGCCAAGTCACTGCTGGAAGGGGTAAGCAAGGTGAGTAGAGCTGCTGAGTTCCTGCTGTTAGGGGAGAGCAGGGTGAGCTAAGCTGGTGGGAGGACAACTTGTATGACTTCAGTGCTTCTGCTGTGAACTTTGAGGATGAACTGCTCCACAGTGCTTACAGCTGCATCTCAGTGAGGGTTTGTTTGTAAGTTCAATTACTGCTTGTTAAGAATATGTAAATACTTGGCTGGCTATAGCTTGGTAATGGGTTTATTTTATATAGATCCTCTTGTGAACTTCTTTCAAGCCAATAGATGGCAAATCATTGCAAGCAGTGTCTGAGATGGTGATGTTGCTTCCAGCAGGAATTATATGGCAAGCAGGCTGCAAGCTTTTGTTGTCAGTGTATTGAAATGTTTTTAATGTAAGTAACCTGGGATTTCCAAAAAACAAAGAAGGCGAACCTCCTGTAAATAAAATAACATTTTCTTTTTCCAGATCTCAGTAAAAAAAAAAAAAAAAGTTGCCAGTAAGGCTGTTTGTTACCGAAAGGGCACATACAGGTTTACACGGCGTTGTTTCGATGCATTATGGCACACCAGCCTGCAGCCAGCCTTTACAAATGGAGGAAGCAGATTGCCTGTTTGCTGAACACTTAGACAAGGTAGTGATTTAACAACAGCGGACAAGCAGCTGGGAGCTGAGCTGACAGCCTGTCACACACTGACAAATCTGTTGTTCGTATTCCAGCAGGACGCTTCAGCTAGACTGCCATCGCTGGCACACAGAGAACACAGCCGTTTATAGTAAAACTGTCATGAACCCGAGTGTTCAGAATAAGGAGCATGCGCATATGGTTCATCGGCCTTACATTCAACTTGCTTTTTATGTAATCTCTCTGCCTTTATACCCAATTCATATTACCACCATTGGCAGATACAACCTCGATGATCACCAGTAGGCCAAAACCATTTTCCCAGCCAGCCAATAGTCTCTGAGTTCTCCCACACTGAACCCAACAGGACAAGAGTTTAGTCTTCTGGTGGTCAACCTGCTTGATATAGGGGGCCTCAAGTGTGGCCCCTGACATCGCCAAAGGGCTGTACATAATATTTTTAATGTAATGCTGCAGAAAGCTCTAAAACACTGCCAGCATGCATATGGTCAAAAATTGCAGATACCCACCACTGCCGTGCTTCCCTTAACATAAAACCATACTAGGAATTTTTTGTTGGACTGCACAGTTGTGGAATGTTTCTGATGGCTCATATGATTTTTGGAAGTACACATTTAAGTTGATGGTTTATGGCTGATGTTAAGGGAAGTGCAGCTCTACTGGATATTGATTATGTAACATTTTAACACATCATATATATTAGTGTGTGAATAGTGTGGGAGATTCCATATACAGATTAAGTTTCTTAGTTTTTTATGTAAAAGCAGCTCACAAGAGTTTGGTCATTCAAAAAATTTCAGATATGCTACAGGAGATAGCTAGACACCATGCATGGCCAAACATACTAGAAGGTGTTAGGAACTGGGGACATGCATATGGAGACAGACTAAGTTTAGACATGTGTCTAAAACCACCACTCCTTTGGAAAGTGATATGCATTTGTTTTGCTTTTCAGAAGTAAAGAAACATATTTGTGGCACTTCCGTAGTTGCTTGAATGGTGATGAATTCGGAATCTATCCCAATAAATTTTATAACTTTACCAGAATGTCAGTATCCACCTTTGATAGCTTACTAACTGTTGTTAGACCACGTCTAACCACAACCACGCAGCACTTTGCTTCTTTTCTTAAACGCAGCAAAACTATATGCAACAAAACCCTGGTGCCCAACCTGTGGCCCTTTGGTATATTTTGAGTGTCCCTTAGACCTTAGCAGTCTGTAGTGGGAACATTGATTAGGGTAATAGCATTGATCTCTACTATATCCCCAACCAAAAATGTATTAGGTCTGCAGTTTCTGACAGACCTCTCAAGCATGACATATATTGAAGATTATGTGCAGACCTCTGGTGATGTCAAGGGCCCCATTTGAGGAGCCTTTAGCTCATAAGTTGACAATCACTGGACTAACCATTGCTTATCATTAAGTATGAATAACATGGTTACTTTGCATTGTGTGAGTCCATTTGCTTTAAGAAAAGTCTTCTAGATGCAGCTAAACTCTGAAATGTAGACGCCCATGTGAATTTAGCCTTAGAAGCCAATGCCTTCTGCTCTGTACTGGATCCAGGATCTCCAGGAAAATAAACCCAATGCAGCCACCACATCTAAGGACTGGTAAACTGCAATATATTCCATTTTTATTCTTGGGTTTAGATCAGCAATGGGCAAACTACGGCCCGGCGGACCGTATACGGCCCGGCGGACCTTTTAATCTGGCCCGTGGAGCGTGATACTGTCAGGATGGCTGTCAGGATGTGTGTAGGCGGGGCAGCGTGACGAACGTGAGGGGAGCTAGGCTCCTCTCACAGTCGGCCCTGAAGACCGGAACGGCGCGGGAACACGGCGAGAGGAACGCGCGGAGCAAAGGTAAGTAAATTGACACAGGGGGGACTTGGCTTACTACTTGGGGGGGAATAGTACTATGGGGGATGAATACTATATGAGGGATGAATTAATATGGGGGATGAATATGGGGAATGAATTACTATAGGGGGAATGAATTACTATAGGGGGGATGAATTACTATATGGGGGATGAATTACTATGGGGGATGAATTACTATATGGGGGATTAATTACTATGGGGGATGAATTACTATATGGGGGATTAATTACTATGGGGGATGAATTACTATGGGGGATGAATTACTATGGGGGATGAATTACTATATGGGGGATTAATTACTATGCTTACTATGGGGGAATATTACTATACTTACTATGGATGACACATACACATCATTCATCTACTCTTGGTCCGGCCCCCGGGTCCAATATACGAACCCATTGCGGCCCTCAAGTCAAAAAGTTTGCCCACCCCTGGTTTAGATACTCTTTAATCCCAGAGGTCATCTTTATTACAGAAAATGTGTTTTACCCAGGGATGAACTGGTACTGGTTGTTTCATATGCCCAATCTGAACACAACTGATGCTTAACAAACTACTACTGCAGTAGATTCAAGCCTCTTTAAATATTTACCCAGAAAATCTTAATTTGGGATATTTATTCGCACTTGCCATGGCCATGTTAGCTGCTGGTCCCAGGCAGTGACGTAAACCTGTACTTGCTCTGATTTGTTTCTCAATTTAATTAAAGTCTATGAGGACATAACAAACCATAAAAGAGAGACACACATCTATCTCCATCACTTGGAGCAAATTATAACCTCGAGAAATGATTACACTGGGGTTTCATACCGTATTAGAGATCATTTTCCTAATTACCGAACCTCCAAACATCATATTCAGATATCAACTCGAAATAATTCTATTGTAAAATGCCAATTAATTATTCGTAATGGCAATAAATCCCTGTGTCGTGGCAACCTAGATAAGAACTTGGAGACGTAATCAAATCTTTCCTCTTTGCCGTATTATGTGTGGATATCTGCGCTTGCGAGCTGCTGCCTGGGAGAAAAGTATTTGGTTATAGAATGTGGCGTATTAAAATTCTGCATCCAGCAGTGGTTCATTACCAATCCTGGGCTCTTACCGCCTAATTCAGTAAAGGCAAGCACAGCGCTCCAAAAGCTCATAGCTACCAGTCAGAATACAATGTTCACTAATCCTAACTCAAGAAACTAAAATCTGGTTGGTTGTTATCAGTTACAGCTCAGTGAACATTCCAGCTGTTCTTTTTGCAGGTTTACTGAGTTTGGTTAGCTGTCCCTGTTCTTCAAAAAGGGATGCAAAAGCTGTGAAAATCTTAAGATGACACTAATACGTTGTATTGCAGAACTTAAAATGGAACCCCAGCCAAAATAAATGAGGTTGCCTGCTCAGATTTTTTTAAAATACATTTTAAGTCCACTGTAAGCCAGTTTAAGACACATTCGACAAACAGCAAACCAAGTTAAAAGGAATGCAGAGGCATCATAAATCTGATAGGGCAGGGTCTTCAAAAGATTTCTGATGAAGTCCTGTCGTAAATGGGCTTGTATAGTCAATAGTCTGCTATGGAGCTAAATAATACACCTCTGTGGGTCTGGATTTTTTTGTTACTTAAAGCCAAACTCTCAGAGCCAGACTTTATACTTATTCCATTATTCCTGCCGTAAAGTACAGTGGCTAGATGGTTAGCACTTCCACCTGGCAGTACTAGGGTTGTTAGTTCGAATCCCAGCCACAGCACCACCTGCCTGGAGCTTGCATGTTCTCCCTGTGCCTGCATGAGTTTCCTCTGGGTACTCTAGTTTCCTCCCACACTCCAAAGACATGCTGGTATGTTAATTGGATCCTGCCTAATTGGCCCTAGTATGTGTATGTATGAATGTAAGTTAGGGACCTTAGATTGTACGCCCCTTGAGGGTTAGGGACTGATGTGAATGTACAATATATATGTAAAGTGCTGCTTAATTTGACAGTGCTATATAAGTACCTGATATAAAATAAATAATAGTGTTACCTTCATAAAAAGTGGTTACACTAATGTATAAGAAGATACCAAACACACCTACAGTATATCACAAGGTAATAGGACACATTATACCACCTAAGAGAAACATACAGATCTATATCATGTTTGGTATCTAACGAATCATAACTTAATTCTGCTATACTGGTTCCATGAATGAGAAACTTCCTTACATGGAAATACAAATGTACCCAGAATATTTGGCATTAAAGGTGTGCCTGCTTAGCATAATAAAACTCTCTCTAACACACCCCTCTGAACCATTTGTTTGGGGGGATTTAGATGTTTGCCATCAAAACTGCCAAGTTTACTGAGATTCATTTTTTAGGGGGTGTAATGCCTATGAAATGTTTTGGCCTTGGACCCTTTGTTTCTTGGGGAATTTTTACAATAAAGCATTGTTGTCCATATGCCAGAAGCACGAGAAATTACATTGATGCCATTTCTCTAGGCTAAAGGAACAGAGTCACAAGACATTAGACTGCTTAAAGCAGATAAGAAGTGTTTGTGAGATTGAACGTGTTTGTGACATCTAGAAGTGTTACATTAGACTGCTTAAATTAGAAAAGAACTTGTTTGTGCATTTAAAAATATTTACTTGTTTGAGAAGTTAGAAATCTTTTAGTTAAAGGTAGATAAGAAGCTGATTTGTGGCAAAAGTGTAATATTATGAGATAAGATGTTGTTTGCCAGTAAAGTGGCTGGGTGTGACTAACGGAACCTTTCTGCTAACTCCTCCTGGAGTGGGCATGGTGCCCGCCCATTTCAGGAAAGTTGCCAGAAACAGGGTATATAATGAGGAGCCTGAACGCAGTCAAATTGGGATCCTTCCTATGCGAAAGGGGACGCTCTGACGCTGGGATTTTTGCCAAGGCTATATGGGCTAATCGAATTGGTTATGTTTAAGGCTTCTCCGTGACCCCCTGTGCATTATGGCTCCGATGGGGTCTGTTCCTTCCTGTAGCTTTGGTAATGTGTTAATTCTATGCTGTGATGCTGTCAAAAGATGTGTCTATTTCATGCTGTAATGCTCACATTATTATTGGTGTGTGTTATTATGCAGATTGTGATGACTATAACATATATCCTCCAGTGTTGTGTGATAATAAAAGTGGAGGTTTTGACAGTGCAAGAATGCTGCAGTTGGATTCTGTTATTTCTTGGGGTGCTGAGTGAATGCTATGATGTGCCAGGACAGGTGTTCATTTGGTAGTGGGTCTCTCACATGCTTAGAATAATTAATGATGTAAGTGCTGGCTAAACGTACCTGTGTATTGTGTGTGTGACTTGTTTTTGTTTTTTGTGTCCTGCATTGCAGCATGGGGGGCCAGTAAGTCTGAAGGGACCAGGGGCGGACTGACCATTTGGAAACTTGGGCACTGCCCGAGGGCCCGGGGTCAGTAGAGGGCCCCATGAGATGCCCCTGGTACCTTTTTCATACTCTTTTTTGAGTTTGGGCAAGGACACAGGGGCCCCATGATCCCCTATTGCCCAGGGGCTCCATGAGTTGTCAGTCCGCCGCAAGTCCCGTAAGGGACTTACACTGCAAGTGCTCCAAAATCTTCACTAAACCAAAGACCAAATAAACTTCTGTAGCCACCTTGTCCTAATCTGGGGCTATTATGCAAATCTAGTTTTTGGCTAGGCTGTAGTTGGCTCAGACTGATTATACAGTTTCTTTATTTGGCTTTCCCCTAATCTTGGTTAAGCTGTGCATTTCTCACTGTCCCCAGTAGGTGTCACTGGTACCACAGGTCATAGTATGAGATGTACAACTAGACTGGGTTATGAATATTTATATTTCTTCCAGACAGCCCAGTAGCAGGTTCTTTGGCCACTGGTGCATTCTGGAAGAGGATATATATATTTGGGGCGGGCCATGTGCTCACTCTCTTTCCTCATGCCAAGGCCTGAGGAGGTGCTGATGGAGAGAGTTCCATGCTAGGCCCAGAAGCCTGTCTGGGACCTGCTTGCTTTGAAGTGGTCCTGAGGCTGTCCTACCCAATGTTGAGGAGATGTGAGAAGATCCAGGGGAGGACCCTTGTTGGAGAGAGCCAGGATGAAGACTGGTCTCTCAGAAGGGCTTGGTGATTTGCTTGGAGGACACACTAGACACTGAAAACGCGCTTGCAGTGTTGCTGAGTCGGTTTAAAGGTTCTTACACAGTAAAGCTGGACTGTATTTTGGAATCCAAGGAATCTGTAAGTGATCTGCATGACATCTGAAACCCCTAACCTCCACTTCCACTCCTTTTCAAGTTTAACATTAAAGCAGTGAAAAAGATCTAAAGTAACTGGCACTTATTTTCAGTTCTAATCTCCCCTTTAAAGCCATGGATTTAGCCCTGGGATAAATGCTAGCTCACTCCCTGCCCTTTGGAGGTACTATCCTGCATCGAGGTGGGGTCAGGGGGGCGCTACACTTCACTTAAATGTTTTTTTTTTTTACTTTTAAATGCTTTTTTACTGTTGCTTATGTCTGTTTTGCAATATATTTTCTGTAAAAATGGTCTGAACTGTCTTTCTTTAAAAGGTGGTTAAGCTAAATCTCTACATGCTCGAATGCTCTAACTAGAAATGAAGAACTCAGCAATTTAAGAAGCTACCATAGTGTAAACTCTGTTACATCCCTGTCTGGGCATAGCAGCGAGTGGTACAGACCTTTTTTAAGTCAGAATTGCAGAATTACTACAACGAATGCTGTGAACAGGTCATGTTTCCATTAAAACACGTGTTGTCAGCTACCGTGTAAGTATAAAGGGTGATAACCTTTTTACAAGGTGAGGATGACAGTGTAATCATCAGTGGTTGTAATCCTTCCTTACTCTAAAAGAACTACATTGATATGGAGCTCAGCTAAATAGCTTTAGATTAGAAGTAGCTAGGACCCCGCAACAAAGGTTGCCAAATTCTTTGTAGTTCAGAAAGTGTGCACACAGGTGCAGAGGGCCATACACTGTTAAGAAGAAGCATATTTCTGTGACCGGGCATCAAAGGTGGTGAAATATGCCTCCCCTTAACAGTGTATAGCCCTCTCCACCCTTGTGCATGAGTCCTTAAAGTAGTATTAAACCGACAGCATTTTTTTGCTTAACACATTGAGCACGATAAAATAAACCTTCCCCGGGAAACTGTTCAAATTCTTACGTCAGCAATTGCAGTTTACAAATTTCAATGCTTCTGGCTATTGTTCTCTCATTGCTGCTTCCCTGAACTTCCGGTCATCATGGGAAAAAATAAAAGCAGGAGCCCTAGGAGGATTTATGTCATAACGTGCATGTGTGTACTGCATATTAGTACATTTTGGCAGACTTACCTACCATACAAAGTCCTCCAGCTGGTCCCAGGCACTTCCATCTGCGCTTGAATGGCGGAGCTGCCATAACATCACTCCCAAGCATGGCACAGAGCGGTGCTGTAAATGTGCTCTGAGCTGTGCAAGCATAGCTCAGAGTGCATTACTGCTGACTGGCCAGGGGAGGAATTTATGACAGAAAATACCACTAGTCAAGTAGGGAGGGACACATAGGACATGGGAGCTAAGCACCCCCTATGAGGATGTAGCCAGCAAACACAGACCCTGGACAGGGCAGGATGCTGGGTGGAATGGACCTGTACATAATAGAAGCCAGCTTTAGTCTTTCTGTCCCTTACAGAGGTGGGAGCTAGGGCAGATTGTAAAAGGCATTTTATGGCAGGTCGGAGATCCCTGTGTGAGGCTGCTTTCCTAGAGGGTCCCTGGGAGAGATGTACCTAGCAAGGAGGTGGCTACAGAGAGCACAGTCCTGTGAGTACTTATGACCCAGGGCAGAGGAGACACTGTAAGGGAAGAGGCTGCTGAGGTGCTGCATATGCTTTCACTTATGACCACTGCAGACTGTCCTTGTGTATGTCTTTGTGATGTGACTTGTATGTCGTTTTCTGAATACCACCATTAAAGTGCAGCAAAACTACTTCTTGTATGGACACTCCTTCCTTATGGATACAAAGGTCTATGGCTGGGAATGTCATGTGGAGGCGAGGAGCAGGGCAAAAGATTGTGGAGGGTTCTGCCTCAGCAGGTTGAACAGTGTTCTAGCAGGGCTGGAGTGGGGGTAGGGACTTGTGCTGTTGGTGCCAAAACCAGCCAACCACCAAGCCTCTCTTACACTTTACCATACTAGGCTATGGGGCTGTGTGTTTCTCTAGGTGAACACAGTGTAGGAAGACAAAACTCTAGTCCCTGCATGCAAGTATGAATCCATAGGATGCTGCACGAGAAACTGGAAACTTGGGGGCAATGGTCATGGCACCAGCTTAAACTGGAACATAAGCAAGAATTAAAAGATAAAGAAGCTGCATACTCAGTATTTAATTAGCTGCTGAAAGTGCTTAAAAACCGAGGGTTTAATATTACTTTAAGACATTTTTTGTTACATTTCTAAAGATGGAGATCTTTTGTTAAAAATGAGACCACTGCTAAGATCTGAGCAGACGGAGTAAATGTATTCATTGTGTTCCAGCAAATTTCCGGATATTAGCCTTAGCGCTATAAGTGATGCAGTTTACTAGCATCATTCCGAGCACCAACTTATTCTAAATTATCTGAAAAAAAAAAAAAATCACAATTTGACTTTTAAAATGGACAATGCCCTTGACATAGAGGTCAGGAATTGTGTTTAGTGGTTTAATACAAACACATGCCTCCCTCTGCTTTGTCTAACGTAATTCCTGAGCCCGACGTTGCCCAACGTGACTCTTTTTACTAAAACAACCTAAATTTGGAGCCAGTTGCCAGCGAGCTCAGTCTTATGTATCCTATTTATAAATTCTAAAGATCCCTCATTTACAGCTAAGTGGGAGCAGAGAAGACAAGATTGGCTTTGCAGATGTTGAGGGAGAAAAAAAATTCATTGCAGGCAATCATCGTTTAATATCGGCTGCTGACTTTTTGAACAAGTGCTTTCTGTAAATGATAAATCAAAGGAGTTGGCGCTAACAATAATCTTTCAGACTTTCAATGAGGAAAGCAGGGATATTAAAATAATAGAAACATTAACACAGAAGATGGACTTACCTTGAATCCATGATCAGCTACGCCCCGACCAAAAAGGAAGAAGCCATAAATCACCATTTAAAAAGGGATATTTTTTTCCCCACTGAATGTAATTAATACGATGACTTGAAATGAAACTCGGTTTTTGAATGAAAAAAGAAGCAATCACTTCTATATCAAGTAAAGCAAACTTTTTTTTTGCACATACTTACCTGCTTGTGTTCTGGACACAGGCAGGTATCTGAAAACACCAAACTCAGGCTGGCCATACACTATACAATTTTCTTGAGAATTTTGCTTTAGATTTACCAAAAACCATATAATATGAGGTCAAACCTAAACTTTCAATTGATTCCAATTAGGCACTACATTGTTGAAGGTAAATCTAAAGGAAATTGGGCAGAGATTGGACAGAAAATTGTACAGTGTATGGCCAGCCTTACCTTTCCAGTCTTCTTCATTTGTATGTAGTTACTCCAACACTACAGTTGTGGAAAAAGAAAAGTAAATTTGTATTTAGTATATGTAAAGCCATAACTTTTTTATATTCAGTAGGAAATGGTTAAAGCCAGATGGAGGGAGATGCCCATATCATCCCTGTTCTGTTGACAACTTAAAGCAGTATTAAATCCAAAAAGAAAACAGTTATTCTATTGTAGCCCGTCATTTCTTAGATGTGATGGCTGCATTCATTTTCTTTTTTTGGCTTTCTTTCTTCTATTTTCATCTGGTGATCCAGTCAGTATGTCTGCTGTTTTAAAAAGAACAAGTTCTGCAGCAAAATGTATCATTTACAGAGATGGGAAAAATCATTTAACCCTGACAGGGGTGCTTACAATGATCAGCTTTTATTTATTTGTGCACCCTTTATCCCAAAAGGAAAAAAACAGCTTTCTCTGATTGTAAATTATTAGCTGGAGTTTGGCTTCAATTTGTTAGTGTATTTAAATCTGCTAGTGCATCTAACACTTTCTCAGACTGACAATGCTGCTGTCCAAACATGCCTTCTATGCTCCTTCATCCAGAGTGGGGGCACTCTATTACAGGAGGTGTGCCTTAAAAAAAAAAAAGAAATGCAACCACCACATCTAGTGATTGGTAAGCTGGAATATACTACACTTTCGGTTTGGGGCATTAAAATTTAGAGAGAATAACTCTCCCCAGTGGGGGCACAGGCAGCAATAAAAACCTGACATGGCTCCTAAACCTTCACCAAAAAAAAAAAAAAAAAGCTCTGGATTTATAAACACTAAATTTTATCTGATGAAGATTTTGGACAGAAAGCCCAGCATTATCTAAATACTGAGCCTGTGCTAGGAGAGCGGGAGGGGTAGGAGTCCCTACTCTGAGTCATTTAGCTGTGAGTAGTTTGACATTCTACTATTTAGGTCTATTCTGAGCTGTAACTATGATCGCCCCCCTACTGCTTATATGTGGGAAATATGGATATGGACCCCTGAATATAGAAAAATGGTAAAGAATGTATTTACAAAAATGCTTTGCTGCCTAATACACTACTCAAAAAAAAGAATAAGGGAACACTTTTTAATACTTTTTTGCTGGGATGGGATGACCAGCAAGGGGTTGAGGTGTGTATAAATAGATTGGGGCCTAGAACAGCAGGGTCCTTGTCCTGGAGGAGAAGTCTCAGCTTAAGGGGCTGCTGCCCCTCTGAGCAGATAAGCTGAAGACTTCAGGAGTTTCAGCAAAGTCCCTGCTTAGGGAGAGCTGGGGGCCTACTTTCAAAGCTGCTCAGAACAGTCTGGAGTAAAGTCTGCTGAGGGTCTGGCCTGGAGGCTCACAGTACAGGTTCTGGCTAGTACTGGAGGGAGGCATCTATTTACATAGGGACATAGTGAGTAGAGGCCTGAGAGAGAGAGAGATCCTAGAGAGACTGTGGCTTCTTAACCCTGGGAGAGATTGTTCCAGAGTTGCTGGCTCAGAACTGCTACCATAGTAGGAGTCTCCTGAGCTGTATATCCACTATTTCTTGTGACGAGAGGTTTACCCTTAAGAGTTTAGCTACTACCAGAGGGTGTCCTCTGTTACAGTTTGCACTACATATGAAGTATCCTAAGACTTACTCTACACCCCCAACCAAGTTGAATCAGTATTAAACTTCAAAAGGACACTTGCTGCCTGGTTATTTTGGGGAGAGAATCGGGAACTGCTGTGTGCCTGGCTGCCGTGCATCCATTAGGGAATAGAACTTGGGACAAACAGTGGGACCCATCAGGGGTCTGTGCACTACAGACTATTAGCAAACTGTTTCCTTTTGTGAAGTAAAAATAATGAAGAATTTTCTATAAGTGTAGTGGACCCCCTAAAGAGACATTGATGGACTTAGTCCTAATCCCCAAGTTAGAGTACTCACAGCTAAGCACACACAGCATTTTCTTCACTCTTCCACTAGCTCAAAGGAACAGTCTAGGGGTGTCTTTTTAGGTTTTATTGGAACGTAGAAGTTAGTTTGGGTTGAAGGGAGTATGCGATACCCCAGAAAACTGAAGAACTGACAACTTGAGTTTTCTTTATCTATCTTGTTGAACTGCACCAAAAAGATTGTCCCTCAGATTCTCTATGCTGCCGGTGACCATGACTTCTCCCAGAGACCAAAAGTTGCACACAGTCGCTGACTTTACAGTCATTTACTCAAACAGCCACAGGCTCATCTGTTGCCTCCTTCCGACACCCACCAGTTTTTTTACTGGGTGAGCCTCCCAGGACAATACTCCCTCCCCCAGCTAAGCCTAGCTGGGACCTCGATGTCTTCATGAAGGCTTCTCTAGCGCTTCTGCCCCATGGGCAGAGCCCTTACACAGGGGTCTTCTTCAGCAGGACTGGACCCAGGAGCTCTGCTCTTGTTTCCTCAGGCCTTACACTGCACTGGCCAATTTATTAGGTACACCTTGCTAGTACCAGGTTGGCCCTCCTTTTGCTTTCAAAACTGCCTTAATTCTTTGTGGCATAGCTTCAACAAGGTCTTGGAAACATTCCTCAGAGATTTTGGTCCATATTGACATGATAGCATCACCCAGTTGCTGCAGATTTGTCAGGTTCTCTATTGATTTGAGATCTGGTGACTGTGGAGGCCATTGGAGTACAGTGAACTCATTGTCATGTTTGAGGTGATTTGAGCTTTGTGACATGGTGCATTATCCTGCTGGAAGTAGCCATTAGAAGATTGTTACACTGTAGTCACAAAGGGATGGACATGGTCAGTAACAATACAGTATGGATCTATGCATTAATGCTGTTTAGGTCAAATTTTGACCCTACCATCTGAATGTCGCAGATGAATCGAGGCTCATCAGACCAGGTAACATTTTTCCAATGTTCTCTCCAATTTTGGTGAACCTGTGCGAATTATAGCCTTTGTTTCCTGTTCTTAGCTGACAAGAGTGGCACTCGGTGTGGTCTTCTGCTGCTTTGGCCCCTCTGCTTCAAGGTTCAATATTTTGTGTGTTCAGAGATGGTATTCTGCATACCTTGGTTATTTGAGTTACTGTTGTTTTTCTATCATCTCGAACCAGTCTGCCCATTCTCCTCTGACCTCTGACATCAACAAGGCATTTTCGCCCACACAACTGCCACTCACTGAATATTTTCTTTTTTGGACCCTTCTCTGTAAACCCAAGAGATGGGTGTGTGTGAAAATCCCAGTAGATCAGCGGTTTTTGAAATACTCAGACCAGCCCATCTGGCACCAAGAACCATGCCTTGTTCAAAGTCACATTATTCCCCTTTCTTCCCCATTCTGATGTTCGGTTTGAACTTCAGCAAGTCATCTTCACCACAACTAGATGCCTAAATGCACTGAGTTGCTGCCATGTGATTGGCTGATTAGCAATTTGTGTTACCAAGCAATTGAACACGTGCATCTAATAAAGTGGACGGTGAGTGTCTTTATGGGCTCTTCATCCCCCTACTGGGCATACCTCCCCAGGGATTGGTTGGAGTTTTATATTTAGTCAGGTTGCCTACTCTGTTCTTCCTCTCACTATAATTTTAGAAGCCTCTAGAAGACAGGGGGAAGTAATCAGAGCAGTAGGCTGTGGGACACTGAGCAGCTCTAACCAATCAACCCTGCTCCATTGAGTAGAGAGGAGCTAGCTAAATTTACAGCCTATACTAAATTAAGAGGGTACTACATATGTTTGCCACAAACAGTAAAAATCCCCAGATAGTCCAGGTGGTACATGAGTATTTTGAGTATAGATAGTTGTCTCCCTGCCTGTTGATCTCAGTAAGCCCCTTATGACCTTGCCTCATGTTCTTTTAACCCGTATGTGATTTTTTTTTTTAGCAGTATTGTGCAACGCTACACTGTGGGAAAACAAAAAAGAAAGATCTTGTAATGGAATTAGCTCATGCCACCGCCATTACCCTAATGAACAGGGTTTTTTTTTTAAGTGCTGCTTTTTACAGGCTTTACCAAAATTTTGCAGACCCAGAATTAATCATAAATAGAAAAAAAGATCAGAATTTTGCTTATTTATCCTTATCATGGAGCTATCACCTTTTTTTCAAAGGATTTCATAAAGTTTTATGTATTCACTGTTCTATACCAGAAAATACATCATCAGCTGTGTAACACGAAAAAACAACATCTGTTCCAGACTTTGTGGAATCATGGTCATTGGATTATGACATTAGAACGGGGTGAGTTCACAAAGTTTAACACCCCCATCATGATTATGTGTCTTAACACATTCCATCTTAGTTGGATTAAGGTAAGTGAGTTGCCCATGTGGCTATAAATTCTGGGCCAGCAGAGACAGGAAAGTCTTATTTTTTTTCTGTATATAATGGAAAGGAAGAAACATCGCCGCATACCAAGCTGGCCTGAAAGGTGAATCAACAAGATGGCTTCAGCCTGACTCTACCCAGGCCACAACCTCAATGCATTTTGCTCCAGCCACAGGACTTAATCATGGAGGTGGACCTGGTTGATGTGCGGCGGTCTTTCTTCTCTTCAAGTATATGCTACAGAGCTGATGAACGGGCTCCTTAGCCTCCCGCACCCACAAGCAGTCACTAGAGCTGAAGGATGTTTGTTTGGAGCAGCACCCCATGCTTCTTTTATTGTTATCATTCATTTTTATAGGCATCATTATCTTTGATGATATTGTACAAATCAATAACTTTCACCATGGTGGGTATTACTGATATTACAAAGCACATTGGGGGAGATTTACTAAAACTGGTGATAGCCAATCAGCTTCTAACTTCAGCTTGTTCAGTTAAGCTTCGACAATAAAACCTGAAAGCTGATTGGTTTCTATGCAGAGCTGCACCAAATTCTGCACGCTCCAGTTTTAGTGAATCTCTCTCATTATTTTCCAACAACTGCGTGCCTTTACCATTAAGCCCCAAAAGGGTGAAAGGCGTCAGAGGAGGTGCAATATAGGTGAAGAACAGGAGCTGAAGCCATCATTTACCCGTCTCATTACATTTATGCAACAGTGAGAAGATGTCTGTGTGCACACGGCCACCATTTTTAAAAGCAATTGCGTGCAGTTGTATTTTAGGATGTAGCAATACCAAGAAGCAATAAGAGAATTAGCTAGCAGAGGATGTCTGGAAGCAGGTAGGGAACTAGTGCTGGGCTGTCTCATTGGAGAGTCCAACACATTTATTGATCTATGTGTCATGAGTGCATTATGTATTCATTATTTTTTGTGAAATAATTATTTTATTAATATATTTAAGAAGTAATATAAAATGTTTAACCTAAAAAATATTGTAAATAAAATTTAACAAATTGTTTTCCTTTTCAAAGAAGAGCGTATGAATAAATGAAAGCTAACCTGCAATAACAACACATTATTGAGCAAAATGTGTAAGAAAAATGAACAGAACTAGGTGCAGCTTTTAAGCACCAGTGTGTTTGTGAATGGAGTTATAAAGATGAGGCGTCATCTCCAAATGCCTTGCTTACCAAGACCTGAATGACTTCATTTCTGCAGAGTATTGAGAAGATGTCACATCGCTGTTTGCAGGCAGATTCAGCCGAGAAACAGTTATTTAGATTACTGTCACATTTAGGACAGGATTTTTTTTGTATAAATATAAGGTATGATGCTGATAGTGATGATAAATTACAGTGTGCACAGAATATTTCTAGAAATGTCAGATTATATATAGGAAAAGGAAAAGCACTCAAAACATGTCAAAGCTGAATATAAAAATAAGAAATGGTGGGGAATCGGTAGCGAGGCAGCCACATCAAACATTATACACTTGCGTGCCGCAAATAAAAATAGATCCATTAAGTTTATGCAAAAAAACACAAAACTTTTATGCAACGGTATTAAAAAAAAAAAAAAAAAAGGGAAAAAGTTTAACAGGAGATTATCACATCTGTGCCTCTCCTTTATCTTTTTTTAAATTTCTTTTATATCGAGGGAAACAGTTGTATGTCAATCTAAATTCATTTCTAGCTATTGGTTTACATTTATCATTGTTTTATTGCCTTTTTTTTAGAAATGCAGGTGGGAGGCTATGGATACAAGCATTGTATTGGATTCCACTTTAATGTAGAAAATCCGTGCTAGGGATCTTCCTAGTGAGGCAGCTATAGATACACAAAGAGAGGGCTTTGGACAAACTTTATTTCAGCATATGATAAAAGCCAACTTATTTCAGGGGGTTCCACATGCCTCCTTCATCAGGGCTATTTTTTTTTCTTATTAGAACACAGTTTAAAGCTAAAATTAATTACAAAATTTCTCTTTGCGTTGCTTCTATCAATGTTGGGTATGATGTTAGATTGTAGGGTTGGCACTGAAACTTTTTAGGTTCTGATGATGGGTGAGTTGGGGAGTTGCAGGTTTACAAGTGACGGTATAGCAGTTAGGCTTGTCTTAAACCAGACTTTCTCTATGTCCACGAGGGAACTTGGATAAAAAAAAAATCTAAACCTATATAAATGCTAGATACTAGATTGTTGCTTGACAGGTCAAGGTTTCCCTCTATCCACAAAGAGTCTGGAGTAATATATCTAAATATAAATACTCTGCACTGGATTGATGACTTGGTGTTCCAATAGATTGAGATTTAAGCTGGCCATGGATGGATCAAAATTTGGACTGTTCAGCAGGAACTGGCCACATTTTAATCCATCTATGGGCAGGCTGATTGTACTGAAGTTGATCTATGGATAATAGGAGGAAGGCGCACTAGCTTAGTGCATTCACGTAAAACACTTTTAATAAAAAAGAATAAAACGCTCTATTATATTCACAAAAAGAGAATAGTCACAGGCATAGAACACAAAACACCCTCGGATTAATGTCGTTCAGATAGGTGCAGCTGACGTATTTAGAGGGACATGCCCTCTTCCTCAGAGCTTGCCACATGGATTTACTTCAGTACAACCAGCCTGTTGTGATTTTTTTTTTTTTGTGAACGATTACTGCCAGTGGCTATAGCTTTTCCCACCAGCAGAACACAATAGTGTTGTGGGAGGGATTCCCCATCAACACTGACTGTGTTGATGGGGGAAATTAGCAATTTTCTTTCCGTCAACCCATGATTGAAGGGAAGAAAATTGCATAATGTATGGATAGCCGTAATGCTTTTGTTGATGGCTTTCTTGTGCTTCAAGTAGAAATGCAAAACCTGTTTGAAGCAGGCAAAATTCAGGTCAAAATGGTCAAATGCACCTGTAAAATTCTGAACAATCTCAGAAGCACCTAAAACTAATCTCATTGACACAAGGCCAAAGCTAAGCCCCTTATTTAAGAGAAATACAAACACTTTCAAGCCCTGAAGAATCCTCTCCAAGCAGAATTATGTTACCCTTGAAACAAATTGGCTTCAAATGAAAACAGTCATTTGCACTGAACCACCTTTTTGATTCATCGTTGTTGTTGTGGTTTTTTCACCCCAGGAACCACAGACTGGCTGCACAGAGAGATTTTGAGATGGCCATTGCTGACCTTTCCTTCCAAAATTTCTAGTTACTTGGCAGTCATGCTCAACCAATGGCTTCAATGCTTTCTGATGCACACACCTGGAACAAAGGTATTCAATAGGTGGAGTTATACTTAAAGTAGAATTCCAGGCTAATCCTAACTAGTCTTAAAAATGTTCCCAACTTGCTAACACATATGCTGACTAACTTAAGTCAAGAGAAATATGTACATATTTACCTATTTTCCACTTGCTCTGGTCCTGTCGCGTGATTTTCTGTGTCAGCCAGTGGCACTTGCAGGGGAGAGGAGAGAGTGCTCGACAACAGCTAAAATACCTGGGTGATATCACCCCTAGGCTCCCATGGCCCATTCACAGCAGCTGCTTACTGACACTGGGGGGAGCCGGATTAGGTGACCGGAGTGATCTGGAATAGGTAAACATACATCTTATAGAAATTAGTCAGCATAGTGTTGGGGGGCATTTTAAGACTAGTTAGGTTTGGCATGGAATACTACTTTAAAGTCTACCTCCACATTATGTTACAACCCTATTTAGGTGCAAATGGGACCCCCTCCCAATTCCTGTGACAGCATACGGGGGTTCTTCTGTCACTTTCAAAATATGCACGGCTGCTGCATCGTTTATTCAGTTCTGTGAAAGAATGAACCATGAATCCAATCTGCTGCCACAGCAGACAGGCTTGCAGTTCTTAATGGAACACCGCACTCATAGTTAACTGACACATTCTCCAACTCTCTAATGGATAGCCCATACCATGGTATGGACAGGGAGCTGGAAGAAGAGTCTGTAGGAGCCTGGCATTGCACCCGAGATCCAGTTTTTGCTCTTCATCTCTGTATTGGAGGTAGGGTCCTTCTTCAGGTGTCTATTTTACGACAAGCACTTTGTGAACACCTTCTGTTGGCTGCCTCTCAGAAGTTAGGAGCTTCAGTGACGACAACAGCTAAAAAGGACTGATAGGGGCTTGCCAGCGTTGAAACATCTACATCACTGGATTACCATCCCCCTGCACCTGGAAAAGGCCCTGGCAAGGGGCCCAAATGGTGACTTTCAGAAAGGAAAAAAGTGCAGGATCAGTGAGGAAAGGAGGTTAATTTTTGTCCAGAGATGGACTTCAATCTGTGAAGTGAAGGCCTGCGGATAAATACACACTTGCAGCTTTTACCATTTATAATAACATAGAAAAACACTATTTTCACTTAGGCTAATCGGATTGTGCAGGATTTAATTCCATATCCTATTTTATAACTGTGCCAGCTATTCAGCATTAAAATAGGATTTCCACCCATGTAAATCACAAATAGGCATTTGCAGGGGTGAGGCAATCATTTTTTTTTCATTCAGTCCATCTGAATATGTAACCAGATTTTGTTTCCCTCTTCGGTCTCCCTGTGTAATTACTGAGCAACAATAACAAAAGTGACATGTTTGAAGAACAGATAAAATGCTGTAAATTGCCCGGTAATGGTGAGATTTCCTCATCTTTACAAAAACCCATTTATTCTCTCTCTCAGCAAATCAAGACGATGTCAGGCCCTAGTCATCTCCCAGCTTGAGGGGGGCCCGGCAGCCTTCTCCGTGGAAGTCGATGGCGGAATGCAGATGAGGCCTACTAAATAAGGCTTTCAACCCATCCAGCTGATCTTCGCTTTCTTCAATTTCTAAATCATCCATAATGGGGCCAGGACCTCCAAAGAGCTTAAAAAAAAAAAAAAAGCGCTGGCTGACACGATGGACAAACTGTTAATTTTTGTCCTGAGGAATTTGCTCCATTACACGGCTGTCACAGTTATTTACAGAGTAGGCTTAAAAAAAAAAAACAAAGGACCCTTGCCCGTTCAAGAGAAGCTACCTGTCTGATTTTTATTATTTTAAAAATTAAAACCCAATTGAACCTTCAGTTTAAATCAGCTAAATACATTCTAGATATGTCAAAACAAAAGATGTACAACAATTTGTTTTCCCTTTCCAAAGCAGCCACAGCCTAAATCGAAAAGTATGTCCCTTGCTATCATACTGCAGAGAAGGACCCTTATTCTCAGTGTGGAAGCAGTGGTCTCTCTGCTGTGGTCCAAAATGCCTCCTGCTGAGTCAGATCTGAAGCTCTGCAATCAGCAAAGCTGATCTCTGCGGATTGAAAACGCTCTAGCTCAAACTCAACAGGGGAGCATGTCAGACCTCTGCAGAGAGATCCCTGCTTCTGAACAAAGAACAAAGGTCCTTCTTTGCAGCTGCTAGGAGTCGACAGGTTTTTCTACAAAGGCAGTGGCTGATTTTCAAAGAAAACAAACTGTAACACTTTGAACACCTTTTTTTGGATGTACCTGGAATGTATTTAACCAATTAAACTGAGGCTATGTTCACACTAATGTGGTGCAGGAAACACCAGGATTCATGTGTGCTTCCCTTGCCACATTAAAATTGCACTGACCTTGCGATCTGCAGTGGGTGTCAGTGCAATCTTCACGACACACAAAATGCACGTTGAAAATGCAGTGGCACCTGATTGCATGGTATAAAACAACTATGCGTGTTAGGGAAGACAAGGTATGCCCAGTAGCCGTGCCCATTTTCATGCACATGCGCACACGTGTGCGCGCCTACCACCAGACTGGTGCCAGGCGGGCTATTTAAACCACACTGCACTATGAGTCTTTGCCTTTTGGTCTACTACGTCCTGTTACCTGCTATCTGCTGTATCCTGATCCTGTTGCCAACCTGACCTGTCTTGACTGCGCAAAAACTTCGCCTGTACTGACCTGAAAGGCCTCAAATCGCACGGCACTGAATTGCGTGTGAATTGAAAAGGAATGTGGTGCAGTTCCTGTGTGATTTACATGTGGCTCATAGTGTGAACCGAGCCTGAAAATTTTGTTGGACTTTAAGTACTCTGCACAAATGAATCATAAAAAAATAAAATTGTTACTAAAGCGACTGTCTTACAAAAAAAATTCTAAAAAACTATATATATATGATTATACACACCTGTCCAGCTTCTTCAATGCCTCTGATCTTCTCTCTTGAAGAGTTGGGATTGGCCAAAATATATTTAGCATCCAACACTTCTCGGATTGTCAAATGCCTGGTCTAGCTGGCTGCAACATGACTACTGCATCCCGCAGCAAAGATGGAACCATAGCACACTGTAGTCAGTCGGGATTTCGACACTCCAAGAAATGTTTTTAATTTTTTACTTTTTGTAACAGAGTCACATTAAAGGATAAGTTCACTTTTTGACAAAAAATAATAAATGCACATAGGGTGTCACAAAATCCGACCCCTAAGTTAGGAGCATGTAGAAAACTCTCAATTATTTTTGTTTGGGTTTGGATGTCTGGTGAAACCGCTGTCACAAGGACATTTAGTTGGGAAATTCCTTCCAGAATGTATACAGAGCTGAAGTTAATCTGCAGACCTCAATGAGGAGAGCTCTGACAGCTGATTGGAGTGAAGGTACACCCCCCCTTAACACAGCTCACAGGAACAGAGCTGAGGCTGTCAATCTGCTGGAGGTCCCTTCCCTGGCACCATTTTTCTCTTGGTGTCAGGAAAACTTGGCAGAAGTGATTCATGCTGATAGCAGAAGAACGAGGCAGCAGTGAGAAATAATGTTTAGTGCTCTTCACTGAGACAAGTACACACTGCAGAGAGATTTGCTTTATCCATATTTCATGTCTGTGGTTTACATGCACTTAAACATAGACCCAGATAGCAATAAAAATCCAATGGTTGTCTAATTCTTCCCCACCTTATAAAAAAAACAAAAAAAATATGTGTTGGCTGAACATGCACATTAAGAAAAAAAGGTATATGGTAAAAGCATGATTGCACACATACTGGGAAAAAATATATTTGGGGGTGTACAAACACTTTAAAGTTGTTGTTTTGGAATTTTATTTCAAAGATTAAATAGGAAGAAAAAAAAAAACTCCCATTGCGGCGGCAAAGTCAGTCGATTTCCCTGAATGGTGCCATCCGTGCTGTGACAAGAGGGAAGTATTTACAAAGCTTCAAACATTTATGATATAATTACAGCAGTGTTGATGCACATCTGATATCAAGATTTAGTAATAAATTTAATCTGTGGGGAAGCGTTTGGACTGTTAAAGAACAAAAAGGAATGAAACACGAGTCCATGCAAATTAAACCACAAGGTAGTCTTAAGTTGACATGAAAGGCTTTCTGCATGCACCGCATGAAACCTGCTAACAAGGCGGACATCAAATGCTGCTTCACACATCATTTTTTTTTCTTAGTTAAAAACATTATTCTGGAAAACATTAAATTAAGTATTTAAAATAGTTTAGATATTCTACTGCTACTATAGTAGGCTTGAAGGGACTTTGGGTTAAAGTGACACTAGACGATATCCTTTTCCTCCAAAAATAATCCATACACATCCACTACTTATTGGCCCTGAATACTACAGTACATCAGCCTCTCCTTTTCTCCTACTACACCTCCTCCCTGGGCCAATTGATAACCTCCAATGGCTTCCAATACCACCTCTACGCTGATGACATCCAGATCTATCTCTCCACTCCCCAGCTCACCCCCTCAATCTCCTTACGTATCACAAATCTACTAAGCGACATATCAGCATGGATGTCACACCACTACCTTAAACTCAATCTTTCCAACACCGAGCTTGTAATATTTCCTCCTCCCTGTTCCCCAACTCATGACTTTACCATTAAGGTCAACAGCACAACCATTGGTCCTTCCCCTCATGCCAGGGTGCTAGGCGTAATCCTAGACTCTGACCTCTCCTTTGGGCCCCACATCCACTCACTGGCTAAATCCTGCCGCCTCAACCTCCGGAACATTTCCAGAATCCGCCCCTTTCTGACCAATGACACCACAAAACAATTTATCCACGCCTTGGTTTTATCCCGCCTTGATTACTGCAACTCCCTCCTCACTGGTCTAGCTTTACGCAGGCTATCCCCCCTTCAGTCTATTATGAATGCTGCTGCTAGACTTATACACCTTACTAACTGATCAGCAACTGCTGCCACTCTGCCAATCTCTTCATTGGCTTCCACTAACCCAATGTATAAAATTCAAAATACTAACCACAGCTTACAAAGCCATCCACAACACTGCCCAAAGCCACATCACCAACCTCATCCACAGATAGCGTCCAAATCTAGCTCCCTCATCACCTCCTCCCATGCTCACCTCCAGGACTTCTCCAGAGCCTCTCCCATCCTCTGGAACACCCTATCACAGTATGTCCGGTCAGCCCCCACCCTGTCGGTCTTTAGGCGATCTTTGAAAACTCACGTAATCAGGGACGCCTACCCCACCTCCACCTAAGAACTGTACTTGAATCACCTCCACAAGATCATCCCCTGCAGCTATCACCTTTTGTATCACCTCCCCCTTCCTTTAGATTGTAAGCTCCACGAACAGCGCCCTCATATTCCTTCTGTACTGAAATGTATTGTAATTGTACTGTCTCCCTTATATTGTAAAGCGCTGCGCAAACTGTTGGCGCTATATAAATCCTGTATAATAATAATAATCAGGGATAGTTAACTTTGTGCTCATCAGCTATCCTTATTGTCAGTGTATTTTATGTGTGGCCCAAGACAATTTCTCTTTTCCAATGTGGGCCAGGAAGATCAAAAGGTTGAACACCCCTGGATTAGAGGAAGAATACGGGAGCAAGGTACATAAAAAAAGGTAAATCCCACACTCCAAACACATGCTGGTAGGTCAATTGGTTCCTGTCTAAATTGGCCCTAGTATGTGTATGTATGAATTTGAGTTAGGGACCTTAGATTGTACGCCCCTTGAGGGTTAGTGACTGATGTGAATGTACAATATATATATGTAAAGCGCTGCGTAAATTGACGGCGCTATATAAGTACCTGAAATACATAATAAATAAATAAATAACATGCTGTTTAATGGTACTCTATTCTAGACAAAAAACAAGCATTTAACTTTTGAATGCTCTGGAGTTCAGCTTTAAAGTGGAATTCAAGGCTATTCCTAACTATGCTTAAACCTGCTCCAATTCTCCTTCTAAATCCTGTTCTACCTAACTATTCTGAGGGTGCTCTGATTTCAAAAAAGAATAAACTGAATCATTGTTACATTTCCAAAAGGGAATTTTTTATGCAGTAGGTTAAAGCTTAAAAGAGTTCTATGGTCACAGCGTACACTTTCATTTTATAACATCAGCATGGTAATAATACAAACAATAATTACTTTTGACAATCCAATATAAGCTTACTAGAAAATCTCCATTCATATTGTGAATTTTGCCTGTCTGCTGGGTGTCTCTTTCCACAACTTCCTGGATTCCCAGCATGCTTTGCAGCCTCTTCTCCACTGTTTACTTTCCATTTCCAAGGACTACATATCCTGTGGTATCTTGCTGCCTGCAAGCAGTGATTCTTGTACTGACTCCGCCTTCTGAAACCTCTCCTCTCAACACTTCTGTAGTTCAGAAGGCGGGCTCTGTGAAATGTGTGACACAGAAGGGTCTACTTAAAGGGCATAGTGTCTACGTGTCACAGAATTCAAGGAAGGAAATGTGTGTGTAAAAATAAAACATTATTCAGATTAAAAAGAGTAGGTTATAAATGATATGTAGAAATTAATGTATGATTTTACATTTTGACCATAGATACATTTTAAACCAAGGAGGGACAAAATCCTCAAAATGTGCAACTTTCCCTGAATATTGGGGATTTTTGGTCATCATGATTAATGCAAAAGTGTGTGTGCATCTAGGAGTAATAGGGATGAAGAAAATGGATAATTTTCTTTCCCTTTGTACACTGCTCAAAAAAATTAAAGGAACACTTTGAAAACACATCAGATTTCAATAGGGAAAAATATCATGCTGGATATCTATACTGATATGGACTGGGTAATGTGTTAGGAACGTAAGGATGCCCCATCGTGTGATGGAAATGAAAATTATCAACCTACAGAGGACAGAATTCAAAGACACCCCGAAAATCATGCAGCAGGCTAGTCTATTTTGCTGAAATTTCATTGCAGCAACTCAAAATGGTCCTCAGTAGTTTGTATGGCCCCCACGTGCTGGTATGCATGCCTGACAATGTCGGTGCATGCTCCTAATGAGACGACGGATGATGTCCTGGGGTATTTCCTGAAACAATCCCAGAGGTGTCCTATTGGATTTAGGTCAGGCGAGTGTGGGGGCCATTCAATGGGATCAATTCCTTTATCCTTCAGAAACTGCCTGCATACTCTCGCCACGAGGCCGGACATTGTCATTCAAAAGGAGGAACCCAGGACCCACTGCACCAGCGTAGGGTCTGACAATGGGTCCAAGGATTTCATCCCGATATCTAATGGCAGTCAGGGTGCCATTGTCTGGTCTGTAGAGGTCTGTGCATCCCTCCATGGATATGCCTCCCCAGATTATCACTGATCTACCATCAAAACGGTCATGCTGAACCATGTTAAAGGCAGCATAACGTTCTTCACAGCTTCTCCAGACCCTTTCTCGTCTGTCACATGTGCTCAGGGTGAACCTGCTCTCATCTGTGAAAAGCACAGGGCGCCAGTGGTGGACCTGCCAATTCTGGTGTTCAATGCAAATGCCAATCAAGCTCTATGGTGCCGGGCAGTGAGCACAGGGCCCACTAGAGGACATCAGGCCCTCAGGCCACCCTCATGAAATCTGTTTGATTGTTTGGTCAGAGATATTCACACCAGTGGCCTGCAGGAAGTAATTTTGTAGGGCTCTGGCAGTGCTCATTCTGTTCCTCCTTGCACAAAGGAGCAGATACCGGTCCTGCTGATAGGTTAAGGACCTTCTACGGCCCTGTTCAGCTCTCCTAGAGTAACTGCCTGTCTCCTGGAAGCTCATCCATGCTCTTGAGACTGTGCTGAGAGACACAGCAAACCTTCTGAAAATGGCACGTATTGATTTGCCATCGTGCAGGAGTTGGACTGCCTGTGCAACCTCTGTAGGGTCCAGGTTTTGCCTCATGCTACCAGTAGTGACACTGACCCTAGCCAAATGCAAAACTAGTGAAAAACAGTCAGAAAAGATGAGTAGTGAATAAAATATCAGTGGCCTCCACCTGTAAAAACCATTCTTGTTTTGGGGGTCGTCTCATTGCTGCCCATCTAGTGCACCTGTTAATTTCATTAACATCAAAGCAGCTGAAACTGATCAACAACCCCCTGTGCTACTAAACTGACCAGATCAATATCCCAGAAGTTTAATTGAATTGATGCTATACTCTGATTAAAAACTGTTCCTTTAATTTTTTTGAGCAGTGTATTTTTCATGAAATTGTTGTTTACTGTGTTTTTCTGTCTTTGTGAACTCCCAAACTTTTCCCTTTTTTTCCCCCCTTACTTCCATTTGGAACAAGCAGCACACATTAGTTAGGGTCATGTGCACTTACAGTCATGGCCAAAAATATGGGCACCCCTGCATCACAAACTTTGAATGCAATTATTTCTTACAATTTTGAGAAAGTGCCAATAATTTTGTTCAATCCATTTTTGGAGTTTTGTGTGGAATGTGTCAGATTTGTGTCATACCAATACAAACAAAAGAAATAAACATGAGAATGCAACAATTTTCTGGGCGAAGTGGTGCATTATCTGACAGGGGTGCCAATATTATTGGCCATGACTGTATCTATGCACACTATCCCAGAGTTCATAGTTGGTAGTCAATCTCGGGAGGGAGCAAGAGAGGATGGCTATGTTCCTAGATGCAGTGAGACCATGAAGAATGAACACAGTCATCCTCTAACAGGAAGGCAGATAAAAATAAAAACGAATTTGATGTTTGAGAATAGAAGATACTTTTTTTGAGTTAAGAATACATGAACGGAATTTTTTTCAAAGTAAAGTTTAGTGTTGATTTAGATCACTCATACAATGACTGATGAAATCCCTTTTCCTTACTTTGTTATTGATACACTAAAGTCACACACATTTCTTAAAGCAAAAATCCAGATAAATATAGGATAACAATGAATAGCCTTTTAAAGGTTAAAAAAACAAATTCACTTTTGCTGCAATAATCAGCTTTAATGCAGAGATTTCCTCTGCAGTACCTTTTTTTCTGCCACTGGATGTCCTCATTTGAATAGACAACCTCATTCAGCAAATTGCCTCTCAGCCCAGATCATACTGGAGCCACCCTAGCCTATGACTGGACAGTGAAAGGAGAAGCAGTACAGTGATTAACTCATTTCTCTGTCACTATGCTTCCTCATCCTATCAGTATGCTTCTTGAACTGATTGGCTTCTTGTTCCGCTTCATCCTTTCACATTCCAGCTCTGCTTTGTAGTGACTGCAAGAGACTGAAACCTGATCAAATGTAGCTTGTAAAAACAAATTACATTTAATAGTGAATTAATGATCGTGCAGCTACATTCATTTCTGTTATTTATGTCTGCCTGTAGGTAAGATTTAAGTGGAAATACATTTGAAAGTGATGAGCTAAAAGTGTTTTTCCACGTTTGCAGCCAAACTGGGATAACACCTAGTTTATATTTGTTACATGTTCTCATGTAGCATAGCTTAAACATTTTTTTTAAAACTGATGCTTACATTTTTACTTGCTCTTTCGTGAAAACTGCAAAACTGAAGCCTTACAAACTTGAACAACAGAAGCTTGATGCTGAAGCACCCAGAAAGCCCTGATACTCCTGATAAAATGGGCCTTGATCAATAAGGAGGATCCCTGCCAATGAGACCATAGGCTTGAGAAATGAGATGACCTAGAAATAATGGTATGGGAATCAGCTGTAGACTTCAGATAAATTCGAACAGTTTGAACAACATCCAGACAGTGAAGCATGTTCTCCTTAGGATACTTAGGATTAGGACAAAGAGATGGAACCACAATGTCCTAATTCAGGTGGAATGAGGAAGCCACCTTCGGTAAAAAAAAAAAAAAAATGAGGCCTTAACGCCACCATATTCTTGGGAAGAATTAGGAAAGATTCCTTGCAGGAAACTGCTGTCAACTCCGAGATACAATGAGCTGAAGTAATGGCAACCAAAAGACAACCTTGAAGCGGCAACAGAGTCTCTCAGATAGGCTCAAATGGAGAAGTCTGTAAGCCAGAAAACTCCAAATTAACAGTGTTATCAAACCCACAACAGTAAAATAAGTCTGTATATGCAGTAAGGCATGCTTGTTATACTCACTGTGAAACCTAAGGAGTTAATCCTCCACATTATGTAAAAAGGCAGTTTGATCCTGTCTTCCTTTTTCCCACAGTCCCCAATCCATCTGCTGATAGTACAGAGCCATAGGAGACACTCTGCAGATGCTCAGTTTGGTTTGTATTGCTAGAGTTTTTTTTTTCTTTTTTTGGGAGGGTGCATGTGATTGGTACAGGGCCAATCAGCATGAAAACTCCTCCTATAAGATTAACCAGTGTTCAGCCGGACAGTGATAGAAGTCACAAGACTGCTCTAACTGCTGATGAGAAAAAGGTATTTAGCAGTTTATATTTACTAAAATAATTGCATTTCCATGTTCTTTGTACTGTGGGAAACCAGATACAGTGAATGCAGGGTCCTGGGTTTAGTAACATTTTAAGGTCCCGCAGAGATAAAAGGGGCCACACAGGCAGAACAATCTGCAGGACATCCTGCACAAAGGTTTTGGCAAAGCAACGAGATGGGATAGGTCTCTGAAAGAAAATGGCCAAAGCTGAAATCTGCTCCTTGATGGTACTTATGGACATCTCCACACAAGACTGGAGAAGAGCCAAAATGCACCGACATACTGTTGGGGCAGACACGTCTAAGCATTACACCGGCAAGCCACATACAAGGGTACACCTCCCTGGAGGTCAACTTTGTCATTCCCAAGGATCTCAGGTCCAGGACACAAACTTGTTCAGCTTGTTGAAGAGATCCAAATCCAGCGTAGATAAATCACTGCCACCTCTGGGTGAGGAGCCCACTTGCCTGGATTCAGCTGCTAAAGGATGGAAAAGTTCCCCTTCCAATTTTCCACAAAAGAAATGTGTACAGCAGAGGGCCAAAACATGAATTTCTGCCCAGGACAAAATCAGATCCACTTCCTCATGAAAGGCGTGATGTATTATGCTTCCTTGACAGTTGTGGCATTGCCTGACTGCACCCTGAAAGGAAGACCTGGAGACAGGCAGACCAGTGCTAAAGGGCCAGCTGAATTTCCAGATGTTCCAGGATGTTGACTCTGCTCCTCCGATGACCATGTTCCCTGTACAGATGGGTTCTCTAGAACACCTCCCCACCTCAGGAAGCTGGTACCCATTGTCAAAACCTTCTAAGTCATTGGAAGGATAAATTTTCTGACAGCTATCATCTGCGTGGAAATCCACCATTCCAGAGATGGCCTGGTCTTGGGAGTGAGATGCGTGGGCAAATCCAAGGACTGCTAACGTTTATTCTACATTGACAGCATTCAGTTGTATCATCCTAGAGTGAAACTGAGCATATGGAGCTGCATCAAAGGTGTCTACCATCTTCAGCTACTGTCGGCTGCAGAACTGCTCCCACCAGAAAAAGGATGCCTTAAAGATGGCCTTAAGCCTTTTGTCCATGGTGTTTTTAAAGATTGGGACCTCATCCATTGGGAACATCAAGATCTTATTCAAGTAGAAAATGACTGGGTCAACAGCTAGAGAACCCCATTTTTTGTGGAATTCCTTCTCAATGGGGTACTACTGAGTGAATCACTTTGGTGGTGAGAATACCTTCTCTGGGTGAGCCCGATCAGCATACATTACCTCCTGCAAATTAGCAGGAAAAGATCTGGGTTTCTTAGGCAGTCAGCAGGACCCAACTCCAGTGACCTTGAGAGAATAGGACTGTGGAAGCAGCAACTTTAAAGTTGTCTATACTGCAGTCGCTGGGAAGCCCCCCCATGGTATTTTGCATCTGAGACTGCCTCAGACCTTGAGCCACCTCTTGAGGGCACTCATCCAAAGAGGATTCCTGATCCTCACTGGCTTCCACCACCTCCTCATCCAGATAAGTACAGGGATTCATAACTAAGCTGACCCTTAGGAGAGACAATGCAGGGCAAACTATGCAGGAGGGCCTCCTTACCTGATAATTAGATTTGGGCATCCACCCAATCATTCTCTCCCCCCTTATTCTGTACAGTGCCAAGGCTTTCGGAAAGTTGAACAGACCTGTAACCCCAATATGGAGAGTGGCCACCCAGCTTAGAGCAGTGTCTTGCAAGAGACAAGTCACCTTATTTTGGCAAACTCCAAAAGCAGGTCCCCCAATAGATATAGCTGTAGTTGCAACTGTGCCTGTGAGCTGCATCATCTGGTGCCACCACTGCAGGAGAATAGACTGTAGCTTAGCAAGACACACAAGTAAACCTATGTCACAGCTGGACAGATTTCAGAATGGCTTGTGGCCAGATGGTGTCAAGAATTTGGCCAGTCCCACCTCTTCAAAACACCTCTATGGAAGTATAGTGCTCCATCGGCAGCTCAAAACAGCTGCC